>NW_015161455.1:135688-189987 GCF_001447785.1 Gekko japonicus | reverse complement strand
GAAACAGCCACTGAGGGCAGCCATTTGGGGGGGAAGATTTCCTCAACTTGGTAAGGGGGAAGATTGCCTCAACCAACCACAAAGTGGTCCTGATCAAGACTGGATCCTTGCACAATTTTAAAAGGGCATTGTCATCCTCACAACAGCCACAAAGACTTCATCACGCCTAGTATGGCCTTGTTGCTTTTTCTGACTGCTTGCCTGTCTTCTCATTACCTTATGTTTAAACTACCATGAGTTTAACCTACGGAAAGCCTGAAATGTGGGCCACTCGCCCATCTGTATCTGTACTAGAACAGTTCCAGGCAACTGATGTAAGCTGCTGAGACACTGGCAGTGAGAGAGAAGGTAATGGGCATGAATTATGCCTGTCATAATCTCTAAGACCCATGCCATTGGATCTGGTGAACCTCTAAGTTTGTAGCAGTACCAGTGGGGCTCAGCTTGCTCCTTGTACAGTAAGTAAGTACAGCCTTAGTATTTCCCCCTTTTACTTGCACCTGCAAATAAAAGGTAGCATTACTCTTCTGTGTGGCACTTGGGTGTAAAAGTTTGTCTCCCCTTGGTTTTTAACATTCTTGATAATTTCCCCCTCTTGGCATCCTTTGACTCTCATACTTCCTATTCTTTTATTTGAGCTACTGCAAAAACTTGCCATTTTTTACATACTGCTACATATTGGATATGTTTTATTCTTCTGCTTCCAGACACTGTCATTTTTGACTGAGGCTGTGGTCAGACATGCAGTTTGATCCAGTGTGGTCCCACTTCTAATTGTTCTAGGGTTTTTTGTAACTGAGAGTCTTAATCAGACCTCCTCCTTAACCCCCTTCAATGCACTTTCACCCCATGATTGATTGATCACATGTGGCAGTCATGGAGTGGGGCGGTCGAGCAGTTTTTTTAAAACAATTTGTCTTTTGAGCATGTGCATAAGTGGTTATGGAAAGCAGCACTTCAAACACCTGGCAGAATGACAGCGGCTGATGGCCAATGGGATTGCTGGAGGAGCCTTCTCGGATATGTGATTGAGTGTGAAGGAAGTGTTTTTGAAACTGCTTTTGATAAATTCAGTGTTTCAAACTGGCCCATAGCTAACACGGGGCCCATGGGGCCTGCCCCCCTAGTGTTTCTTCTGGGCCCCCTCCCTCCTGGGTTGACCCGCAAAGTGCTCCAACTTACCACCTGCACTGTACTTTCATTTAATTAGCTGGTGGGCTCCCCGAGGCCCCCTCTCAAAGAATTCCCTAGCTACGGGGCTGGTTTCAAATGTTTCAAAGCCAGGGGGGAGAGAATAGAGAAGCCTCATTCCGTGTCCTGTGTGCTGCTGGCATTTTTATTTAAAAGCTCGGAGTGAAGCTGGAGTCATGGGCATCATTCTCAGACTCCCCCTCTGAAAAATCTCATATTTTCAATTAACCTCTTCCCCACCCCATGGCCAGAAAGCACCAAAAAAAGTACAGAAGTCTTTCTTTGGAAGTTTTTTAAAAAGAAAATTTGCGAAGCTCCTCTGTGTGTGTGTGTGTGTGAGTTTGAGAGAGATATGTGAATATATGTGCACCTCACTAACTGCCTCCCCCACAAAAAAGCCCCAAACTGGAAGTGGCTTGAGATCACAATGGATTGATCAGACATTTGGAAATGCAGGTGAAACCGCATGAACCAGGAAGGACTGGACTTTCCCCGGTGCCAAATAACTCCAGCTCGAAGACAGGTCAGAACAGGGTGCCCACGATTGGGGAACGGAAGACAGATGCCACTGTCTGGGCATGCATTTTAAATCCGGAAGGGAACAGTGATGACACCAGGTCAAACAGCACATCTGATCACAACCTGGTTTGCTTACTGTAGCCAGACTGATCAATGTAAAGCCCTACACTTGGTGGGGAATGGGCAAGAAATCTGAGTATATTTTACCTCCCTATCCATGCCTTTAACTGGCCAGTTATGAAGAAAAATAAGAAGACAAGAAGAGATTTGATTTATACCCCACCCTTCACTAACCAAAGGAGTCTCAGAGCAGCTTACAATCTCCTTTCCCTTTCCTTCCCCACAACAGACACCCTGTAAGGTAGGCGGGGTTGAGAGAGCTCTTTCGAGGAGTGCTCTTGAGAGAACAGCTCTGAAAGAACTTGTAACTGACTCAAGGTCACACCAGCAGCTGCCTGTGGAGGAGTGGGGAATCAAACCCAGTTCTCTCAGATTAGAGTCCACACTCCTAACCACTACACCAAACTGGCTCTTTTTAGTTTATTGAATAAGATTCAATAAAGGGTAAATCCATTGTGCATAGCTAGCTCTGGAAAACAGACGGTTCTGAATGGACCTACTTCTATTGCCTTTAAATTCCTTCACGGATGGCCAGTGGCAGCAGAGACAAGGCAGCTGTGACAGCTCTCTCCTCACCCATCCCCAGCATGTGGAGGCTGCACATCATCTGATCTAGCTCTATTTTTTTCCAGTTACATCCTCTCTCTCCTTCTAATTCTGCTGCTCATCTGATCGTTTTCACCTGCATCTCACTTCGCCCATGTGTCTCCTTTGTTACATCCCCTTTACTGGCTCCCCTTTCCTTATCAGATCCAGTTTAAGTTACCGCCTTTTGTTTTCAAATCTCATCACTCTTATCTCTTTTCTCTTCCTTTATTTGCCCTTCTGTCATCTTTGCTCTGCTGATTCTCTCCTCTCCTCTAAGCCTCAGGTGACTCCTTTGGTTTCCCTGTCTCCATCCTTTCCCTCTTGCCATCTTCTCTCTCTGGAATTCATTCTCTCTGGAATTCCTTTTGTGCCCCTTCTCCTTTCCTAATCATCTTGTCTTTTTTTGGAGTAGAAGCCTGCAAGCAGCAGGGGGTGTTTTGTTTTGTTTTGCTGAAGCTTAATTATTGTACTGAGTCTAATGTTTGATGTTCTTTATAAATGATAACGTAAATAATATTAGAAATGTCATTGTGCCTGCTGTTATTTTGCAAATGAGCAAGGCCAAAGACCACTTTGCCTTAATGGGCCTCTCTGTCCTCCTGTTACACACAAGGCTACTTCAGTTTGCTGGCAGTGCAGCCCCCTCCCAGTTAGCAGTAGGAAAATGGCATGACAGGGATGGCTCAACATCTGGGGACTCTTGTCCTTAAGTGGCAGGTGGTTTCTGAGACCCCTTTGAATTTTTCTGTAACATTCTTTGGGAAGGGATCATCTGGCCTCCTGAGCTTCCAACTTTCAAATTTCAGTCTTTGCCACCATTAGGTAGGAGTTCCAACTAACAGTAGTTTTATTACATCTGGCTGTACTACTTTTAGGCAGCAGTTCCATTCATTTTTAAAATTTTGGGAAGATTACGATGTGACTATAATTTTGTTACTCTTTTTTTTTGTTACTCTTTGTATTATTTTATAATTAAAATACTTCTTACTGTACCCTGGAGCAGTGAAGCAGAAAGGCAATATATGCGTGCACACACATAAACAAGAAACAAGTGCGCTTGTTTCATAGAGGAGGGTTTTTCCCTCTCTTTTTCTACTTATTATTTTGAGTTCATACTAGATCACGGGTGGAGAAAAACAATTTTTAAAGAAGATTTCAAAGAGTGTGGCAAGCAAAAGGTGAGGGCATGGGCACAAAATACATTTTCAGTATTCCAGAACTGACTTGTCCTGCCAGAAGACAACCTTGGCATAACGGAACGGTGTGACAGGAACAGTATGGAGTAGGATAGGGAAACTCCACTCATCCCCAGTTCCCATGTCATCAGCATAGTAATGTGTTATTTGGTTCCAACCTCTGAAGGAGCCTCTGAGAGTATCATTGGAAAGTGTTCTTACCAAAAGTGAACAGGCTCTCAGGTAGCATCAAGGAGTGGGATAAAACTCCAGAACCAGGGCTGGTTCCCTGCTCAAGTGGAACGTTGAGATGGCATAACACAGCACTGAAGCTTGGCTCAGATCTGGCTTCCAGCAGCATCCAGGAAGTGCTTTTGCCAGTTGCCAGCTCCCAGAGCTGTGCTGCCAGCATCCAGATCCAAGCCGAGCCCACGAGGAACTGACAGCTCTTCAGGGGCTTAGCTTGCTTCTGGCCAGCAGCAGCATGGGGGGAGGCAATGCATGTAACCCCTGTGCCCATCATTGCCTGCTGGATCTGTTCTGATGCCAGCTGGGTCTGATCTGAGCCCCTGCCATGGTGCTAGTCCCTCTGAATCTGATCTTGTTCCTGCAGGAGGTGAAGGAGGCAACAGCCGACGTACCTATGAGGTGCAGCAAAACTGGGCCTGTCCAGAGCTCTGCTCTACTACTAACATTCAGTGTACTTACTGGTATGTCCCTTTGAGCACATACTAGTGTGTGGGGGGGATTATCTGTTTTATAGAACAAGAAGCAACAAAATAATAAAAATAATATTTACTGTTTTAATATTGTTTTAGAGTATCCAAAGGATTTCACATAAGCCTTACAACTATATGCAACATTGTTTATTATGTAGATGTTGCAATGAGGGGCCTGAACTCATGGTTTGCCTACGGCAGGGATGCCAGCCTCCAGGTGGGACCTGGGGATCCCCTGGAATTACAGCTTATCTCCAGTCTGCAGAGATCAGTTCCCCTGAAGCAAATGGATGCTTTGGAGGGTGGACTCTATGGCATTGTACCCCACTGAGGTCCCTGTCTTTCCTTGGCTTCATCCCCAAATCTCCAGGAGTTTCCAAACCTGGATCTAGCAGCCCTACCCCCCCATCCCCCGCCATGGCCAGCGAGGATCTGGCAACCCTAGGGATCCCAAGTCCCCCCGGGGGGCGGGGAAACCCCCGCCCCAGAGGCCCGTTCCCCACCGGTGCTGGATTGGGCCCCGGGGGGAACTCCTCCCCGACATGCGCGTCACCCGGAAGTGATGCGGGCAGGCCGGGCATGCTGGGGGCGGGGCCACAGCCATACAAGGGAAAACTCTATGATTTTCCCTTGTATGGTCATGGCCCTGTCCCCAGCGTGCCCGGCATCATAGCGTCACTTCCTGGTGACGTATGTGCGGCACACGTGCACTCCAGGATCCACCCAGGAGTCCCCTGCCACCAAGGTAAGTTCTACTTGGCAACCCTAGGCAACCCTAGCCTGTGGCCACCTAGTGATTTCAAAGCTGGCACTTGTGGCTCACATTATCAGTCATTACCCCACTTGAGAAGCCACATATCATGCAAACCAGGAAACAGTTGGAATAAGTGATAGTTGTCACATGTTTTATATGCTAAACCCACAACAATTCATGCAAGTGAATGCATTTGGACTCAATATGTGGCTAGGGTTGCTAGTCAGAGTTTTCTCCCTGGCGGTGGGAAGTGGGGAGCATTCCAGGAGGGGGCAGGGGCTAGCCGACACGATAACCTCACGCCTGAACTGCAAGTAGCTTGGAGTTCAGGTACAGATGGTCCCTGCTTGAAAAAGCCATATAAAGGGAACCTTCCCTTTAAATGGTTTTTTGCAAGTGGGCACTGCGTTCCTGAACTCCAAAGGGGTGAATTTGCCACTTGGAGTTCATGTGTGGGCAGCCCCCATTTGCAAAAAGCCATGAACTCCAAGTGACGAATTCTCCTGCTTCCTGGGACTGGTGGCTGCCCCTCTCTCTCCCCTCCTGAGAGATTTAACAGGCCCCCCAGCTGATCAACATGCCACATGCTCCCCCCCTATCACCTGGAGGGCCCTTTAAATCTCGCAGAAGGGGAGGGAGGGGCAACCGCTATCAGGAGCCCACAAAAGCGGGGGAATCTCCACCCTGACCTGGGGAATGGCAACACTATATGTGGCAAATGTGTGTGATCTTAACATTCCCATCTGCCCACAAAAACTGACTGATGAGGAGGAAAAGTTCTTGTTACTTACTGAAATCCATACACAGGTTGGGAAATATAAAACCCACTTGCTTGTTCTGTACTCTTTAAATAATGCAGAAATGTTAGGGTCGTCTGCTGAAGTTGTGTCTAAATGAGGTAAATGGCTGAGAAACAGAACACATCTTTGGGGAGATGATTCCGGGAATGTGTTTTCATTCCCCCCACCCACCCATGCTTTATCTATGGCACTTGAGTTCACATGGAACATAAACACAGTTGTCTCAATATGGGTTGGGATGTTTATTTCCTTCCTTTCTATTATCTGACCCAAATAGTGAGGAAGTGGGGTAGGGGAAATTAGATTTCATGCCCTGGTGGACCAAGATACCAAACTCCCGCAATGTGCGTTTGGAGGAGATAAGATTTGATTAAGAAGGGCTGCTATTAATTTGTGGCAAGTACACTTACTATAACAGAGAGCTTGCTTTTAATTAATAGCCAGAAGGAATTTAAACTCCTGATCTCAGCGGGGGGGGGGAACAGATAGAAGAAGGGGAAGACAAATGTGATTGGAACAAAGTGAGTTACAAAGATTAATAGATGTGCCCACAATTATCTGCTATAAACAAAAAGGGAAGAAAGCAAATCAGGAGAGAAGGGGGAGGTTGTTTGGCGATTACTTTTTAATTGCCCTTTTTGTCTTGCTTTTGAGTGGGGTGACAAAGGTGGGGTGCTGAGGACAGTTCCATCTGGGAGTGGCTTGTTGAGCCCATATGCTCAATTGAAGAGGGGAAACCCCTTTCAGAATAATTCTATGCAGACTATGCAAAAGGTCTGGTCCTTGAGTTACCTTAGTTCTTCTCTCATTGCTGAAGAAAATAGATAACTTCTGTCCTAAGGCTGCGGTGGCTCAAGTGGATAAGATGCTGAACTGCAGGCTGTGGAAGGTCAGTAGTTCAGCAGTTCGAGACCCGAGTGTGCCGCATGATGGGGTGAGCTCCCATCTCTAGTTCCAGCTCCTCCCAACCTAGCAGTTCGAAAGCAAGGAATTGCAAGTAGATGAATAGGTACCACTTCGGTGGGAAGGTAACAGCGTTCCGTGCGCCTTGGTGTTTAGTCATGCCGGCCACATGACCACGGAAACGTCTTCGGATAGCGCTGGCTCTTCGGCTTTGAAACGGAGATGAGCACCGCAACCCTAGACTCGGATTCGACTGGCTTTCGAGCAAGGGAACCTTTACCTTTATGGACTATTACTCTGCCAGTTCCCCCAAGAACTATGCCTGTGTGGAGACTTTCCATGTGAGCTGATTACATGTTTTAAAGGTATGGCATTCAGAGAGATGCTATTTGCATCAAGCATGTCACCAGCATAAAATTCTAAGGGCCAGTCCTCAAACCTGTCAGGAAGTGAAACCCTCTAACCTCACAGCACAGTATGGAGAGGAGGAGGAATCTCTTCATGGTAAGCAAAATCCACTCTGTGTATACTCAGGGGTGCTATGTGATCATTTCGTGTGTGCTGAATGTGAGCATGGACAATTTCCAATTGTTGCCTTCCCCCCCCCCTTGGTCCCCCCCCCTGCATATAGGTTTGTGAATGTTTTGGTTCTATCTGCTGGAGCAGAATTGGTCCTTTCTATAGGAGAAAAGCTTTGCCCTTGGACAAAGAAGGACACTGGACTATGAGATAAGGGTGGTGATGATGGTGTGTTTTACTTTTTAAAAAATGGACTGAAAAATGAGAACCCAAAACATCCTTCAAACCACAGTTGGGGCTCTGTCCTTAAGCTGCCTCCTTCTAGCATCCAAGGTCAATCATCTGTCATTCCCTTCAAGCTGCTTATGGAAGTTTTGACACCTGCCTTTCAAATTCTCTTAGCCAATAGAAGAGTACAAGCCCATTGTCCCCTCCCACAACGGCATCACGTAAGCCCTGACCTTGTTTCCTATCTCTGCTGGTAATTAGAAAGCTTTGTTCCTGTTCATGCTTCAGGGAAAGTGTGTCACCTGCAGAAAAGTCAAAATCTACATCTCAATAGAGATCTCTTCCCAAGTGGTGCTGATAGCCAGAGGCCTGTCATTGATTTGTACAGGGAGGCTAAGTTTGGAAGTGGAACCTTATCATCTTAACAATGCAGGCAAGGTCTTTCTCCTTTATTTCTTTACTACCTCAGCATTAAAGCGAAGGTGAGAAAATGGTTCCATATGCTGCCCACAAAATTCACTTGACATGATGCTGTTCAGAGTGCATTCAAAATATGGAGGAACATAGATTTGTGTGATATAATGTGAGGGAATAAAGTGGTGATGTTGTTACTGTTATGCAATCAGTGTCCACATTCTTTAGAGAGGCACATCAAGTCCTCCCCCCCTCCAAGAGTGTACAATCTAAATTTAAACAAAAGGGGAAAGGGACAAGGCTACCCAGTGATGAATATGAGCAGATTAAGTTACATGTCCTTAGGCTTCATTTAAATTAGGGATGTGGACTAATGGGTGGGAAGCTTTGTGGAAGAGTTGCGCTTTAAGGAGAGGTATGAAGAAATAAGGAGTGCTGTAGGAAAGAGTTCCAGGTAAACATAAGAACATAAGAGAAGCCAATGTTGGATCAGGCCAGTGGCCCATCCAGTCCAACACTCTGTCACACGGTGGCCAAAAATATCAGGTGCCATCAGGAGGTCCAGCAGTGGGGCCAGGACACTAGGAGCCCTCCCACTATTGCCCCCCCCCCCAAGCACCAAGAATACAGAGCATCACTTGCCCCAGAGTGAGAGTTCCTATCTATACCTTGTGGCTAATAGCCACTGATGGACCTCTGCTCCATATGTTTATCCAGTTCTCTCTTTAAGCCGTCCATGCTTGTAGCTGCCACCACCTCCTGTGGCAGTGAATTCCATGTGTTAATCACTCTTTGGGTGAAGAAGGACTTCATAAGAACATAAGAGAACATAAGAGATGCCAATGTTGGATCAGGCCAAAGGCCCATCCAGTCCAACACTCTGTATCCCACAGTGGCCAGAAATACCAGGTGCCATCAGGAGGTCCACCAGTGGGGCCAGGACATTAGAAGCCCTCCCACTGTTGACCCCCCCCAAGCACCAAGATGACAGTGCTTGTAGCCGCCACCACCTCCTGTGGCAGTGAATTCCATGTGTTAATCACTCTTTGGGTGAAAAAGATTTTATGGACTTCCTTTTATCTGTTCTCAGCAATTTCATTGAGTGCCCACTTCTTGTATAGTGAGAAAGGGAGAAAAGTACTTCTTTCTAGACCTACTCTATCCCATGGACAATCTTATAAACCTCGATCATGTCACCCCCCAGCCGTCATTTCTCCAAGCTAAAGAGCCCTGAGCGTTTTAACCTCTCTTCATAGGGAAAGTGTTCCAACCCTTTTATCATTCTAGTTGCCCTTTTCTGCACTTTTTCCAATGCTATAATATCCTTTTTGAGGTGCGGTGACCAGAACTGTACACAGTACTCCAAATGAGGTCGCACCATTGATTTATACAGGGGCATTATGATACTGGCTGATTTGTTTTCAGTTCCCTTCCTAATAATCCCCAGCATAGTGTTGGCCTTTTTTAATTGCAGTCGTACACTGTCTTTACATTTTCAGAGAGTTATCTATTACGGCTCCAAGATCTCTCTCTTGGTCAGTCTCTGCCAGTTCGGACCTCATCAACGTGTATTTACAGTTAGAATTTTTGACTCCAATGTGCATCACTTTGCACTTGGCTACATTGAACTCCATTTGCCACATTGATGCCCACTCACCCATCCTCGACAGATCCCTTTGGAGTGCCTCCCAATCCTCCCTGGTTTTCACCACCCTGAACAACTTCATGTCATCTGCAAATTTAGCCACTTCACTGCTTACTCCCAACTCCAAATCATTAATAAACAAGTCAGCAAGGGAGAATGGGCAAAGTGGCTTGAAGGAGTACATTACCTTTGAGTTTTTTATAGAGTATCCTTGCTTTATGATCATGGGAAGTGATAAAAATGATCGGAGATCTCTGAAATGCCATGCAGTTTGAGTAACCAAATGATGTGCCATTTGTGCTACTGAATTTCTTGATTCTTTCTAGCACAAGATGTTAAACAGTTTCCACTACAAGTGCTTTTACTTGGTGATGAAAATGGAAGTGGGGCAGCTGCCAGGGCCCAGGACCTCTGGTGGGGCCCACTGCCACTGACCCCCACCCACACACCTCCCCGGCTACCTGTCTGTGCCTGTGCTCCCAACTGCCCAGAGTCATTGGGGAAGGGCATGTGCGTGGTGCACAGCTGTGGTACTCCTGATGGCAATGGTGGAGTGGTGCAGGCAACTGAGCATGGAGGGCTTGCAAGCAGAAGGATGCACAGGCAGGTGGGGGGCTTGCAGGTGTGAGGATGGAAAGAAAGGTATGGGGGCTGGTAGTGGGCAGATGGGGGACCCCAGGCACTGTCTGCCCAGGGCCCACCAAAACCTGGAATCAGCCCCAGCAACCCCTTATGGATTTCAAGGCAAGAGACATTCAGTCATGGTTTGCCATTGGCTGCCTCTGCATCACAACCCTGGACTTCCTTGGTGGTCTCCCATCCAAATACTCACCAGGGCCAACCCTGCTTAGTTTTCGAGATCCAATGAGATTGGGCTAGTCTGGCTCATCCAGGTCAGGACTTTTTCTTGCACAGTTGAGAAATTCAACACTGAGCCCTTATATGTGACAAGTCTTCTTTTAACCATTGTTTTTAAAGTTTTAATTTCCATAGCATGCATGTTTTAGTCTCTGAATAGAGGTGGGGAGTAGGTAAGGTCAGGGGGAGAACTGGAAAGCTGTGTGGCATTACTCTTCAGCTTGATGTGGTAAATAAAGATCTGCACCTTTATGAGTTTCATGTTAGTGGGTACGCTTGCTTTTTAGATTTCAGTGTTCGTTAAAACATCAGATCAGATTGGGTCCCTGCCCAGCAGTTCAGCAGCAGCTTCTGGCTTTGATAGCACTTTCCTTTTTTAAAACGTACTTTTCTTTCGCAGGAGTTGGAGGTGAGATGTGGCAAAGGTACTAGATTAGAGTTCTAAAAATAAATTGTTAGCTTTTTTCCTTGTTTGTTTTGGAGATGGGTATGAACCAATCTAAAGCTTGGCATGAGATCTTGGGCAGGTAGTGGAGGAGCAGAGTTGTGTATAAGCCTTTGTCACTGAGCCACTGAATTTAACCCTTTCACTTGAGATAAAACAAGGCAGATCATACCTGTGAGCTATTGTTCTTTGCAGACTTTTATAGGCAATTCCTGAAGAGTCTTCTTTGGGTCACTGTTGTTTTTACTTTAAGTAAGCCAAGAACATAAGTGCTAAAGCACTTACTGTTGTGTATATATAATGTCTATATTGCTCATCCCTGTTATCCACCTGGGTTTTCCAGAAGTAACAGTGGAACTCTCCATGTAGGTAAAACTGAGTTGTGCCCCAGTTAGGAAGGAAGTCATGTTCCAACTATTTTGATTGGTCCTGACAAAAGGTATTGCACAACATTTGTTTTTGCAGTCACCTATGCTTCTTATTCTCATCCCTCACCCCGTAGCTTTGTGAGCATGGGATATATAACATGGATATTGTGATATGTCCCAAAATGGGCTATCTTATGGCTAATTATATCCTTTTTCAGTTGCCTGTATGCTACATGAAATTTTCATAGAGTATTGACTAAGAATATATCTCAGATTATGCAAATATTAACATATGTGAACCTATTCAGGTCAAGTAATTCTTTCAGTGGTGCCTTTCATCTTCACCTTCAGTGTATCCGGTTCCCAAAGTATTTTAAGCTTCTGATTCCCTACTGTCTAAGTCGCTAAGCTAGTCCTACATCATCCCCAAAACTCCACAGAAAAGGCCAGAAGGGAAAATTAGCATGGAGGTTAAAAGCATATGAACTGTGAGTATAATACTGGGGGAGGGGAAAAGAAGAGATGGGACTCATTTATTTACCTGGATAATTGATGACCTTGTAACTCAGGAGTATTGGAGTGGAGCAGTGCCCTGAGCAAGCCTTGAAAGGTCATCAATAATGGTACAGCCGATAAAAACGATGTCAGCCCCATTGTGCCTTCCATTCCACCTAAGAGAACTGGGTGATAAATGAGGTTTGCAGGGAGGGACAGGCCAACCTGGCCAAGATCAAAGTGAAGGGGAATGTTCCCACATGGCGGCCCCTGTCTGTGTCCCAAGGGAAGGCCAGGGAACAGCTATTGCCTTGTAAAATGTGCTGCTTCTGGCAAGGAAAGATAGGAAAATGAGATGTGTGCAAACAGGACCTTAGAAGGGCCCAACCACCACTACAACTCCCATCCCAAGGACAGCCTGAATCAGCAGGAGCAACTGAAGAAGGATAAACACTCAAGTCAAAGGAAGATCAGATGCAGCTGTACAATCATTTTTGCAGAGCAGTGAGAGCATACTGTAGTACTAGCTCTGATCTACCACTAGGGTGGTAACACCAGGTTGTGGAATTCTAGGAGATTTGGGGGTGGAGCCTGGGGAGGAAGCGCAGAAGGTTATCATGACATAGAGCCCACCCTCCAAAGAAACAGGTTTTTCCATGGGAACTGATCTCTGTAGCCTGGAGATCAGTTGTAATTCCAGGAGATCTCCAGGCCCTGCCTGGAGGTTGGTAGACCTTGATGATCCTATCCCCCACTGATATCTTGCTAATGTAATGAGGACAAGGAGGAAAGAAAAGCCTGTTAATTCCTGCTCTAAATGCAGCCTAGGGTTGCCACCCTCCAGGTGGGGCCTGGGGATCACCCGCTTTTACAACTGATCTCCAGCTAGGGCTGCCAAATCCCCCCGCCCCAGAGGCCCGTTCCCAGACGCCGGGGAAACGGGCCCCGGGGGGAACCCCGCCCCAGCGTGCACGTCACAGGGAAGTGACGTCGTCGTGGCCCCGCCCCCAGCGTGCCCGGTGTCATGACGTCACTTCCCTGTGATGTGCATGCGGCATGCGCGCGCTCTGGGAGCCGCGCAGGAGTCCCCCACCGGAGAGGTGAGTACCATTTGGCAACCCTATCTCCAGCTGACAGAGATCAGCTCCTACTGAGAAAATGGCTGCTTTGAAGGGCGGACCCCATGGCATTGTACCCTGCTGAGGCCCCTCACCTCCCCAAACCCCGCCCTCTCCTGGATCCACCCCAAAGCCTCCAGGTATTTTCCAACCCAGACCTGGCAACCCTAATTCAGCCACATCCCCTAGCCTCATATAAATCAGTGAAATGGTCAACTTGACAATGTTGCACTGTAAACTGGTAGGGTATCAGTAGGGATCCCAAGTCCCCCTGGGGGGCGGGGAAACCCCCGCCCCAGAGGCCCGGGGGGGACTCCACCCCGATGTGCGCGTCACCCAGAAGTGACGCGGGCACGCTGGGCACGCTGGGCACGCTGGGGGCGGGGCCACGGCCATACAAGGGAAAACTCTATGGTGCCTGGCGTGCCTGGCGTCCTCCCATCACTTCCGAGTGACGTGCGTGCGGTGCGCGCACAAGACGCCGGCTGGGAGCCCCCTGCTACCGGCGAAGATACACTTGGCAACCCTAGGCATCAGTGTAAGGGAGAGTGCTCTTGCAGTCCATTCACATGCCTTCCACCCCCCCACCCCCCCGATTGTTAAGGTTCACATGACAGTATTGTCTGATGTCAGAATAAGATCTGGGATATCCTGATTTAAATCCCCACTTAGCCATGAAGTCTGCTGGCTGACTTTTCTCTGGTCATTTCCACACAGGTTATCTGCCCCGGGATCACTGTTGCTGGGAAGCGGGGGAAGGGGGTTGCCCTGCTTTTCCACAGCATTGTGGTACATCTGTGTACCTCCCAGGGTTTCCCCAGCTTTTCTGCAACCTTTCTCAGATCTACTTTGGTCTGAAGTTTTGGGAGAAATTGCAGTGAGGCTGGGATGGCTGCCATTTTCTCCCCCCTCCCCCCATCATGTTTTGCTTTGTTTTGTTTTTATTCGGCACTAGGATACTATTGTATTGACATATTGTTGTAACTCTGCCTACTTGCTTTCACACACTTTGGATAATGCACTTTCAATGCACTTTAGTGAAGGTTTGCAACTGGAAACAGGAAAATCCACTTGCAAATTATCACTAAAGTACATTATCTAACGTGTTTGAAAAAAGTAAGTCTGTAGCCTTTTACTTGTGGAGGTATAAGGGGAAAGGCTATCTTAACATAAGAACATAAGAGACGCCAATGTTGGATCAGGCCAAAGGCCCATCCAGTCCAACACTCTGTGTCACACAGTGGCCAGAAATACCAGTGCCATCAGGAGGTCCAGCAGTGGGGCCAGGACATTAGAAGCCCTCCCACTGTTGACCCCCCCCCAAGCACCAAGAAGACAGAGCATCACTTGCCCCAGAGCCCCTAGCTATACCTTGTGGCTAATAGCCACTGATGGACCTCTGCTCCATATGCTTATCTAATTCCCTTTTGAAGCCATCCATGCTTGTAGCACCCACCACTTCCTGTGGCAGTGAATTCCAAGTGTTAATCACTCTTTGGGTGAAGAAGTACTTCCTTTTATCCGTTCTAACCCGACCGCTCTGCAGTTTCATGGAGTGCCCACGAGTTCTTGTATTGTGAGAAAGGGAGAAAAGTACCTCTTTCTTTACCTGCTCTTTCCCATGCATAATCTTATAAACCTCGATCATGTCACCCCTCAGTCGTCTTTTCTCCAAGCTAAAGAGCCCTAAGCGCTTTAACCTTTCCTCATAGGGAAAGTGTTCCAACCCTTTTATCATTCGAGTTGCCCTTTTCTGCACTTTTTCCAAAGCTATAATATCCTTTTTAAGGTGTGGTGCCCAGAACTGCACACAGTATTCCAAATGAGGTCTCACCATTGATTTATATAGGGGCATTATTATATTGGCTGATCTGTTTTCAATACCCTTCCTAATAATCCCCAGCATAGCATTGGCCTTCTTTATTGCAGTCACACACTGTCTCGACATTTTCAGTGAGTTATCCACTACAACTCCAAGATCTCTCTCTTGCTCAGTCTCTGCCAGTTCAGACCCCATCAATGTGTATTTATATTTAGGATTTTTGGCTCCAATGTGCATCACCTTGCACTTGGCCACATTGAACCCCATTTGCCATGTTGACGCCCACTCGCCCATCCTTGACAGATCCCCTTGGAGTGCCTCACAATCCTCACTGGTTTTCACCACCCTGAACAACTTTGTATCATCCGCAAATTTAGCCACTTCACTGCTTACTCCCATCTCCAAATCATTTATGAACAAGTTAAAAAGCAGTGGACCAAGTACTGATCCCTGCGGTACCCCACTGCTTACCACCCTCCACTGAGAAAATTGCCCACCTACACTCACTCTCTGTTTTCTATGAACTAGCCAGTTTTTGATCCATAAAAGGACTTGTCCTTCTATCCCATGATTTTTGAGCTTACTTAGGAGCCTTTGATGAGGAACTTTATCAAAAGCTTTCTGGAAGTCAAGGTAAATAATATCTATTGGATCCCCCTTGACAACATGCTTGTTCACCCCCTCAAACACTAACAGGTTAGTGAGACAAGATCTTCCCTTACAGAAACCGTGCTGAGTCTGCCTCAATAGGTTTTGTTCATCTATGTGTCTACTAATTCTTTCCTTAATAATGGTTTCCACCAATTTACCCGATATCGACGTCAGACTGACTGGCCTGTAATTTCCCGGATCTCCTCTGGAACCCTTTTTAAAGATGGGAGTGACATTAGCTACCTTCCAATCCTCAGGAATGGAGGCAGATTTTAAGGAAAGATTACATATCTTTGTCAGGAGATCTACAAGTTAACATTTGAGTTCTTTCAGCAATGGAAGAGGCTAAAGACTTTTAAAAAATGAAAGCTGGGAGTTCAGAGAACCTGATACACCTATAGTTATACTGCTATATTGATAAAATGATATTCTAGTGCCAATTTTTTAAAAAACTGCAGACGTGCTGGTAGCCCAGAAGAGGGGGTAGCCAAACATTTGAGTTCTTTCAGCAATGGAAGAGGCTAAAGACTTTTAAAAAATGAAAGCTGGGAGTTCAGAGAACCTGATACACCTATAGTTATACTGCTATATTGATAAAATGATATTCTAGTGCCAATTTTTTAAAAAACTGCAGACGTGCTGGTAGCCCAGAAGAGGGGGTAGCCACTGCTGGAGGATCAGTGAAACTGCAAGGAAATCTGTCATAGGGAAGCCCTATTGCTGCTGTGCTTTATCTGCAGCCCTACCAGCAACAGGGAAACCACACAAGCCCCTTGCTGTGTGGAAGCCACCACTGTCTCAGTCTAACCTACCTCACTAGGAAAAAATGGATGACAGAAGAACAATGTACACCCAAGCTCCTTGGGAAAAGGTCAAGATAAAAAAGTTTAACAAATACATAAATCTAAATCGTTACATATGGGTATATAGATATGTATTTATGCTACCATGAACTTTAAATTTAAATCCAAAATAGCTTTGAGTCTTGCTTGTGAGGTGTGTGTATGTGAGTGTACATATGTGTACATGCATACTACTTATCATGGAGTAAATCTACAATAGTTACCTGAAACAGTCACTCAAAACCTTACATGTGTCTCTGGCAGCAATACTAGGAGAAAGTGTTGCCTTGTCTTTTCTAAAGTACTGCACAAAACTCATCTTGCAAAACCATTTCTAGTTTTCTGAAAATGCTGTTTTCTATACGGAGCCAAAAGAAACGATAACCTAGCATGTTGTAGTTGGGAATCTGTGGGCCAAATCTAGGCTACTCAGATGTTTGTCCTCATCCCCCTTTCTGATCTTATTGATGCTACAAAATAAAACAAAATCAGGCAAAATAAAACATGAGTCCAGTGGAAGACAGTTGGGTGAAAGGGCGGACGATGTGGAATGTGGATTTGTTGTGTGGGTGAACTATGGGGGTAGGGTGCTTTGCACATCAAATTAAACCAGTGGAAACAAGAAGAATTTCATCTTGCCTAGAGTTTTAGAAATGCTGGACCTCCCAATTTAAGAAATACTCACTTGAACAGGGACTCTCCATACCTTGGTTTGCTTGATTTTTACTTCCATCCACAAAGATAAAGGAAGGAACAAAACAAGATAGGCACTCCTGTTTAAGTTATGCTTCTTTGTCCATTCATGAAATGTGTTTTTGCCACATGAAGTTGAAAGGCTCCTACAATGGCAACCTGTTGCTGCTACTTGCAAAAACCATCAGTTCAGTTGTTTCCCTGTTCCCCCTCCCCAACTATGTTTTCTTTTTTTAAAATTTCCCTGATTCCTTTTCTTGTTCTGTCTGTGCAAGCTGATCACTGCCTATTGTTCGATCCTCCCACTTCCCTCTTCCCCTTGCGCTGCTGCCTGTGCCTGGAAAGGTCTTCACCTTCCTTTTAACCCCTCACCAAAACCCATTTAATCTGCAGTGCCTTTGTTGCAGCTTCAGAACCAGTGTGTGTGTGTGTGTGTGTGTTTTAAAAATGAAATAACACAAAATCTCTTGCAAGAAAAGTGGAATTCTCTGATTTGTATTAACAGTGCAGATAAAGCAGCAGCCTTGCTTTTCCACAGGTGATTCCAGAAGTTAGTCTCCATACAGTGCTACCATCCTCATACATGCATTAATAGCTTCATTGTTGCACTGATACAGCCTTATCATGAGGAAAAGTACGTTATGTTGTACTACATGGTATTTTGGATAGATGAAAGCTGGTGAGGTGTTAGATGTTGGTCTATAGTCTGGGAGACTCAAATCCTTAATCTGCTATGGAAGTTTACTGGATGACCTTGGGCCAGTCAAACACACTCAGACCAACGTACCTCACAGGGTTGATGTGAGGATAAAAGGGAGGCAACTGATAGATTGTATACTGATTGTATACATGTCAACGGCGGCAAGGATATTATATGCCAAATATTGGAAGATTCAAGAAACACCAACCAAACAGGAATATATTAATAAACTCTTAGAAGGGGCGGAAATAGACAAATTAACTATGGAAATGAGAGGCACGAAGAAATGGACATTTCAAAAAACCTGGAAGAGACTATATGATTGGTATAACGTGAATGGAGTTAAAGATTAAGCTGATATGGCAAAAATAATATTTGAGTATGTAGTAATATATAATAGTGAAATTAGAGAATATTAACAAATATTAGAGAATAATGAAGCGATGGATTAGGTATAGTAACAAATTGTAATTAGTCTCTTGGTTATATGTTGTTTGTTGTAGTTGTGTATGTCTGTGTTTAGGAATATAAGAAAACAATAAATGTGTACCCTCAGGTACTTTAAAAAAATAGCTTCACTGTTACACTGGTACAGCCTTATCAGTTGGGGACTGGGGTAAAGTTGGGGACTGGGGGCGATGATCATGCCACAAAGGAGATTTAAGCTGTCTGACATACAGTTCTGTTACACATTTAGAATTCTTAGACTGTTATTGCCCTTTCTCACTCGTTTTATATCTGTTGTGGATATGAAGTATCCAAAAGTATGATTTTAAATATATCTGCCTTAAAAGCATAGCAGCCCAGAAGGTATGGGAGGGACACTGTGGTGTGGTGGTTGAACTATTAGGATCCATACTGTGCTATCAAGCTTATTGAGCTCCTTACCTAACAGGGTTGTTGTGAGGGCAATAAATCTCCAGTCTGTCTGCATAAAATAATCTCAGCCATGCTCAGAGAAGGCCATCTAAGGTAAAAATTATTAAAATATTAGTCCGGAGGCTGGATTTCTGTACACCTCCCTGCCAGGGCTTTTTTTGTAGCAGAAACTTATTTGCATGTTAGGCCACACCCCCACACACAATCCTAATGAGTTTCTGCTGTTAGGTGTGGCCTATTATGCTAATGAGTTCCCCTAGCTCTTTTTCTACGAAACGACCCCTGATAAGAAGCAAAAGGTGGGTGTGACTGGATGACCACACTTCTGGTAACATGGGGGTGTGTGGCCTAATATGCCAATGAGCTGTGCTATCAGGGGTGTGGCCTATTATGCTAATGAGTTCCCCTAGCTCTTTTTCTACGAAACGACCCCTGATAAGAAGCAAAAGGTGGGTGTGACTGGATGACCACACTTCTGGTAACATGGGGGTGTGTGGCCTAATATGCCAATGAGCTGTGCTATCAGGGGTGTGGCCTATTATGCTAATGAGTTCCCCTAGCTCTTTTTCTACGAAACGACCCCTGATAAGAAGCAAAAGGTGGGTGTGACTGGATGACCACACTTCTGGTAACATGGGGGTGTGTGGCCTAATATGCCAATGAGCTGTGCTATCAGGGGTGTGGCCTATTATGCTAATGAGTTCCTGCTGGGCGTGGCCAACTCAGGAGTCAGCCGGAACTCCGTTCCTGTGCGTTCCTGCCCAAAAATATCCCTGCTCCTCCACATAATGGTGCCCTTCCACCCATCTGACTCCAGTATAGATTCAGTCTTCCCCACATTCCAGCTTTTTCAGCTGAAGCAAGTTTGGAACACGTTCTGAATGTCTCCCTAAATTTATGGCTGTATTTTAGTACCAAAATCTGTATTCCTCTGCCTCTGACCTCCTACCAAAGCCAGAGTTCTCCCACCATCCTGGTGGTTGGTGCTGCACTCCTCTTTAGTAACCTGAGCAGCCAAGAGCTTAACTATGTTGTTCCCTTCTCAGGCAGTTTTTAGCCAGGCCAGCGTAAGCTTGCTTGGATTTAGCTTGATGAAATGTGTGCGGGCAGAGGTGAAGAAGGGTCCCTCATCACCGGGCAGCACTGGCATATCTTTTGTGCCAACCACCTGTCATAGTATTCAGAGCTGAAATAAGTGCATCCCCACTGAGAGCTCCGGGTTAAGGGGTTGAAGTAAAAGGATGGGAGAAGATGGTGGGGTTTTTTTTTCCCTTGCAGGGGCTTGAAAATGTTCTTTGCAGCAGTTAGCCTCCTTGGTTCCAATGGGATCAATCAAGACAAAGTGAACTATGCAAATGCTTCCTGCACAGTGTGATCTAAGCTGTAGGGAGCTGTGTGCTTGCTAGGAAGTGCTAATAAAGTCCCTTGGTAACGATGCTGGCAAGTGGAGGAGTTGATTATCTCCCAAGGCACAGCGGATGGCAGCCCTAGCCGGCAGGGGCTTTTACTTCCTTGAGATGTCCTCCTAGAATGGAGATCACTGCCCTGCCAGCCACAGCCAGCCAAGCTGGCCTTTATCCAGGGCATCAGACCACTTCAATTACGAGCCCTTTTTTGAGAGGCGGCTGTGGCTGTTGCTATTAAAGGTTTTATGGACCACTTAAAATCTCCTCCCCAAACTGAGCTACAGTTTATGGGCATCGTGGATGACTTACTGGAACTGCCCCTGCTGCAGGCAGAAAAAGAGAGACTTTGAGGACTTAATTCCTACTGACAGGCCGATCAGAAAAGGCTGGCGAAGTATCATCAGCCATAGCAAAAAGCCTCTCAACCCAGCCTTGTTTCTTAGGGAACCAAAATGCATCTGTCTCTTCTCCAGGTTGTCTGTTCTCACAGAACCCAGTTTTCACAGTTTAGACTACAGTTTTCTGTAGTTTTGATACTGCCGAGCGGGAGAAGAAGAGCAGCAATACTCAATGGGAAGCAGCAGAACAAAGTTTGAGTCCAGTGGCACCTTTAAGACCAACAAAGTTTTATTCAAGGTATGAGCTTTTGTGTGCATGCACACTTCCTCAGATACAATGAAGCAGACACAAACAACTCAGAACAAGTGTACTATGATTCTGTGGACTGCTGGTTTATCTTCTGAGATGAGAAACTACTTTAACCATCTATGTCAGTGTGGTGGTGGTATTAGATGATCAGACTAGGATCTGGGAAAGCCAAGCTTAAGTCCGAGATGAGAAACTACTTTAACCATCTATGTTAGTGTGGTGGTGGTATTAGATGATCAGATGATCTGGGAAAGCCAAGCTTAAATCTCCACT
Source organism: Gekko japonicus (assembly GCF_001447785.1). NCBI lineage: Eukaryota > Metazoa > Chordata > Lepidosauria > Squamata > Gekkonidae > Gekko > Gekko japonicus. The sequence goes on along the minus strand of NW_015161455.1, from coordinate 169,214 downwards.
CTGCCATGAAACTTGCCAGGTGATCTTGGGCTATTCACTTTCTCTCTCACTTAAGGTTGCCAACTTCCAGGTGGGGCCTGGAAGTCTTCCAGAACTACAACTTATCTCCACATGACAGAGATCAATTTCCCCTGAGAAAATGGCTGCTTTGGAAGGTGGACTCTATGGCATTATACCCCACTGAGGTCCCTCTCTTCCCATACTCCACCCTCTCCAGACTCCACCCCTAACATCTCCGGGAATTTCCCAACCTGGAGATGGCAACCCTACCTTCAGCCTAACCTACCATACAGAGTTATTGTTCAGATAAAACAGAGGATCATAAAACAGTGTATGCCATTCTAAGCAACTTAGAGGAAAGGTAGCATAAAAATGTTCTAAACAAATGAGCAAATTTCGTATCAGCTATGACATCATCAGATCATGTGGTTGGCAGGCAGCATGAGTCCTTTGGATTGGTCAGTTTAAGTATAAATAGTAAGGAACAGGCTATTGTTCTGCTGTGGTCAACAGCACAATGTCTTCTCTCTGCAGCACTCCAAGCTTCAGTTTTCACATCCAGCAACTCCTGGAGATTTGGGGATGGAGCTGTGGAGGGACCTCAGTGGGGCAGAATGCCATGCAGTCCACCTTCCAAAACACCCATCTTCTCCAGAGAAACTGATCTCTGTAGTCTGGAGATGAGCTGTGATTCCAGGGGATCCCCAGGTACCACCTGGAGGCTGGCATCCCGGCCTCAGGGAGGGACCCTGGAACAGAGAATGTGTGCACTTAGAACTGGAATTGGGATCAGGGGCCCCTAAACCTGTGGTTGTTAACTCTGAGCTGGAAAATTCGTGGAGATTTGGAACTGGGGCCTGGAGAGGGTGGGGTTTAGGGAGAGAACAGTATAGTGTCATAGAGCCCACTCTCCAAAGCTGTCATCTGGAGACCAGCTGTAATTCTGGGAACTATCCAGGCCCCACCTGGTGGTTGGCAACACCACCTAAACCCGGTCTGGCAGTAACAGTTCTTCAGAAAATTGTAAAACATTTTTTCTAGATAAGCCTATTATGTGGTGATCTTGGATACAGCAGTAGCTATAAACAACAGAGACTGCTGGGAGATCTAGTCATGTAGGAGAGGTAACAGGAAGTAGAAGGATAGAATTTTGGCCTGGGCCTCAGCTGCCTTGCTGAATTTACAGTAAACCTTGCTTGGAATCTAAATTGGACTCCACTGTTTGGCACAATATTGTGTTGAGGAGGGTGGGAATGCCCATCAAGGATATCTGCCAATTACCTACACACAAGACATCCATCGTGTGTAGATACCATGTGAAATCAAGACAGCACATTTTCAAGATACAAGCTCTCTGTAGAGATCCTGCATTCCCCGCTCCTCTGTCTGCCTTGATACCAGAATGAACTTGGAAGGCAAAGGTGTCAAAGCCCCTCCGGCTGGCTTTGATGGAGCTGCACTGATGTCGCCGAGGTCTTGGGCAGCCTTGGGCTGGGCACCTGAGTTCTAAAGAGGATTTAGTAGTATTTTAATTCCAAGGTCAATGAGCAAACCTGAAGAAATTAAGCAGCTCAAGTCTTGGCTGCACACAGTGAGCTTTCAAATGTCACTTGCAGGGGCGCAAGTTAGTTGAGTCATGCCAGTGGAGATGCTGATTAGCAATTTGTTGCCAATGAATTGACCTTCAGTCTAAATAACCCTGAATACATCCATATTCTATGTCCTATACAGACATTCATATTCAGAGCCTTTTCATTTAGTCCAGTGTACCTTTTATATGTCCTGCATCAGGTGCTTTGTTGCCAGAAATGACGATCAGATCATATACCTAGGTGTGTTCTGATTGCTCAGGCTGGATCCTGTTGTGCTTGGCTCTTCAGGCAGCACTTGATATGTCATGGTGGTGCTGCTTGGGCTGAGCAAAGCCTACATTATGTTGTACTACATGGTATTTTGGATAGATGAAAGCTGGTGAGGTGTTAGAGTGTTGGTCTACAGTCTGGGAGACTCAAATCCTTAATCTGCTATGGAAGCTTACTGGAGGACCTTGGGCCAGTCAAACACACTCAGACTAACGTACCTCACAGGGTTGATGTGGGGATAAAAGGGAGGAGAGGAGAACAATGTAAGCCACTTTGGGTCCCCACGGCAGAGAAAGGTGGGATATAAATGAGGTAAATAATGCAGCACTCTCCAGTTTCTGTTGTTGTAAAGTTGCTTGAGTACCAACAGTGCACCTAAAATAGTTGTGTGACTGTTGAGTTTGCATGGATCTCCTACTTGGTGATTTTCAGATCATAGTTACGTATGCTCTGTTCTGACTTGTGAATCATAAAGCAGCAGTTTCTGGGGTGAGTCCCTCAGTTCCTGCCTTTGGGCCTTTTAGGAGTGCTGTTACCCTCCCCCCCCTTTTCATTTTGCATTCATGGGGAGAATATAGTTAACCTGTATGATGCAGCAGTTAGAGCGGCTTTGTCTTCCACACAGAAAAACAGGCAGAGATTACTTCAGTATCAATTGCTATTTCTTTTAAAGGCAAATATATTTACATAGCCAGCCTTCTAATCGATGCAAATTTAGATTATTTTAACATGTCTTCTATTGCAAGTCAATGGCCAATTACCTTTGATTTTTCCATTTCTGATGAAGGAATTACTAATAGCCAATCACACTCTGTTAAATACACATGCATTTGTATATTACATATCTGTGGTAAGAAAGAATACAGCTAGGTTGCCCATAGCTGGTGGCTTGGTTTTGTCCCTCCCTATTGACTGCAATTATGAACTAATCAGAGCCCTGTTGCTCAGACTGTCAGCTTAAAATTACATGCTTTACTTTTTGCTTCCTCCTGATTTATTAATCAAATGCAATTATGTTTTAGCACATCAGAGCTGTACATGCACACACAACTGCTATACATAGTTTGGGATCCTGGTGCCCCCACTGGGGCATTTGATTGTCATGTTCTGTGTCACCACAGTTAGGGAGCTGTTGGGGAGGAGTCAAGTTCAATTACCACACCAACCATCTGCAGTGCTACTCACTGCATGAATCCACACCACAATCTAAAACAGGATGGTAACGTTTTTCTTTAGCACTGTGAAGGTGAGGAAAGACACAGTCAGCCAGCTACAGATCACAGCACAGTATGAGTACCTGTGGACTACAGGTTAAGCCCAGAGAAGCAAGCACTCAAAGAAACTAGTATCTACATGCCCCGTGAGAACCAGTTTGGTGTAGTGGTGAAGAGCATGGACTGTAATCTGGGAGAACCCAGGTTGATTCCACACTCCTTCACATGCAGCTGCTGGAGTGACTGACCCAGGGTTCTCTCAGAGTTGTTCTCTCAAGAGCAGTTCTTGAAGAGCTCTCTCAGCCCCACCTACATTACAGGGGGGTCTGTTGTGGGGAGAGGAAGGGAAAGGAGATTGTAAGCCGCTCTGAGACTTCAAGTGAAGGGTGGGGTATAAATCCAATCTCCTCCTTCTCCTTCCTATATCACTGCCTATTTTCTCCTTCTGAAGCCAAGCAAGTATATCAGGATTTCAAACACAAGAGGAGGGTCAACACTGATATAATTTTGCCAATAGATTCCAAGGGAGTAACTGCATTAGGCTGCAGAGTACATATCTTGTGCATCAACACCCCACAGACATGTACCCAAGTTAAAAATGCACTTTACATGGGTGGCTAGTGCAACAGAGTGTAAAGATGGTGCAGAGATGCTATTTTGGAGTTCACACTCTCTGTGTGTTTGTGCGTGGAAAGGTATGTGATATTCATAGCCAGATGAATGTTGTACACACATACACCCCCACACAAAAAGGCCGCCTTGGGATATATGTGATTTAAAGGGGAAAAGAAACAGTCTATCTTATGAGGTTTTGGTTACATTTTATTCTGAATAATAAACGACAGCAACATCAACCCCAGGAGAGTCTCCTTTGTTTGTTTTTAAGGTAAGGTGTTCATACCTTTGACATGTATACCAAGTATGTAGAGCATAGAAATATGAGGTCAGAAACACCAGGGGCAGAGGAATTCCCTCCCTAAATGGCATTTGCAGAGGATTGTTAACCAAACCTGGGAGCTGCGGTGGCTCAAGTGGTTAAGACGCTGAACGGCAGGCTGTGGAAGGTCGGTAGTTCAGAAGTTCGAGACCCGGGTTGCCGCATGACAGAGTGAGCTCCTGTCTCTAGTTCCAGCTCCTGCCAACCTAGCAGTTCGAAAGGAAGAAATTACAAGTAGATAAATAGGTTCCACTACAGTGGGAAGGTAACAGCGTTCCGTGTTTAGTCATGCCGGCCACATGACCATGGAAACGACCTCAGACAGCGCTGGCTCTTCGGCTTTGAAACGGAGATGAGCACCGCAACCCTAGAGTTGGATTCGACTGGCTTTCAAGCAAGGGAACCTTTACCTTTACTATTAACCAAACCATGGAAGGATATGAACAATAAATTTGTTACAGGTGTACCTGGAAAGTGTTGCAGAGTTGCTCGTTTCCTAGCCAAAAACTGGGTTTGGGCAGGGTGACAGAATAGACTGTATGTTGCCAGTTTTTTGCAGTTTAAAAAAAAACTGGAACAAAATTGAAAAACATAAACATTTACTTATTTATAGTCCACTTTCTCACTGCGACTCAAGGCAAATCACACAGTGTAAATCAATGCAATCAACAAGATGGGACATCCAATAATTAGTGAAATGGGATTAGGATTTCAGAAATCTGAAATAAAGCATAAGTATTAACATGGCATGTTAAATGACGCGGACATTACATAGAAAGATAATATATACAGCCATAGTAGTACTAAAGCTAAAGCTAAACAATGAGGAAATATCAGGTAATAGAAACTTAAAACATTTTTTGATCCCTGCTTACTCTGTATTTTAGTTTAGATTATTCCTTTTCCCTGTATCCTGTAGTATGTGGAGATAAAAAGCAACAAAAACATTCAAAAAAACCCAGGGCCACATGTATGAGCGGGTGTTGATCTTGTCCATTTGTAGGGTGGCACCTGCTGAAGGTCCTGCTCAGATGAGCAAACTGGCATGGTGCAACATGGGAGGAGAGATGGTCCTGCAGATACGAGGGTCCAAAGTCAAGAGGTATTTTCTATGTGACAGCCTGCCAATACCTTGAATTGAACCCAGTAACCGATGGGCAGCCAATGGAGTGACTGCAGAATGGGAGTGATATCCGTGCTCCACCTTTCCCCCTCCCCTTCAATTCATGGCTGACTTATGGCAACCCCTTAGGGTTTTCAAGGCAAGAGACGTTGGGAGGTGGTTCGCCATTGCCTGCCTCCACGTCGACCCTGTTTAGCTTTCAAGATCTGACAAGATCAGGCTATCCTGGGGCTATCCAGTTCAGGGCCCCTCCTAAATACAACAAAATTATTTTCAGTAATAAGCATGAAATAAATGAATAATAATAATGGCCAGGAAAAAACGCAGACACTGAAAATTTTCTTTTATTTAACTTCATATACATAATCATACCAGTTTTAAAAAAAAATCAAATTCCAACATGCTATTCCACCATGAGAGCCAGCGTGGTATATGATCTGGGAAAGCCCAGGTTCAGATCCCCACTCGTGCCAGAGAAGCTTGCTGGGTGACCTTGGGCCAGTCACAGTCAGCCTAGCCCAGACCTGGATAGGCCCAGAACAGCCTGATCTCATCAGATCTCAGAAGCTAAGCAGGGCCGACGTGGAGGCAGGCAATGGCAAACCACCTCCCAACATCTCTTGCCTTGAAAACCCGAGAGGGTCGCCATAAGTCAGCTCTGACTTGACGGCAAAAAAATATATATCCATCACACCACTCGTGTTCTGAGCAGGTGCTTGGAGCCGAAGAGCTGACCATCCCAAACACATACAAGTCATTTTTGGGAGCTAGGAGTCTGCCTTCCTACTAACTTTTATTAACTAACACTAGTCAAAGCATCACAAAGTAGTGATTGCAAGCTTCACCACACTAGATGTTAAGAAACACAATACCACCCAAAGAAGGTGCCTTGTCATGGGTCAGCCAGGGCTCAGCGAGAGCAAGGACTCCCTAGGAGACGCTGGCAAACAGGAAGGTGAACTGCATGCTTGTCAGGATTCACAGCCAACAGGTGGTGCAGAACCACTGACACCCTCCAGCCCTCATGCAACAGGTGAAACTCAGTTGATCGTTTCCGGCCCTCCAGTATCACCCATCCGATGCAGTGGCCACAGAGTCAAAGGCATTTCAAAGACATGCCCCCATCCTCCATTGTTTCCAAAGGACTAAAGTCAAACCAGAGAATCTCTGCAGTAAAAGCTGAAGGTGTGGGGAGTATCTTTGCAAGCCAGCAGAACTAATGCAGTGTACAGAGAACCCAGCAGTACCAGTGCAATTGCAGAGTGCTCAGTGGAACCAGTGCCACTGTGGCAATGCCAGTTCAACAGGACTGATGTCCAGCACAGAGTCACAGTCCAAGCAATGGGGAGGGGGTTGGAAGCCCAGCAGAACCAGTGCATTGTAGAGTGCCCATCAAACCCAGTGCCTTCTGTTCATAATATTAACAAAGGTTTGCTACTATACTACACTTAAATACATTCTGTCACCAAGCAGAATACAAATGAGAAGGTCTTGAGACCAAGGAGTGAAAATAAGGGGAGACATGGACAAATTAGGTGAAGGGAGACAGAAATCAATGAGTAAAGAGTGGGCAAGAGGAAGAGAAATCAAGAGAGGGAAAGGTTATTTTATCTTTCTGCAACACCCTAACTACTGCTTTGCAAGATCTGGCTGAGCTGGGTGCAAGGAAAGGAAGAGAGAAAATGACCTGCAAGCTGGCAATTACTGCAGCAGCATGCTGGCTTGGTTGTTGTTAAGCAAGTTTGCTTCAGTTCACATGCACAATTAGCCATGCCATAGGCACGAATGCCAGGTGGATTTAAAGGGCACGATCAGACACGAACATCTGGGAAGCGCCTCGCACCCATTGGCAACCCATTTTGCTCCGCCACAGAAGCAGAGTAAAAAGACACCAGGGAAAGTCCAGTAGCAAACGGGTTGCTACGGGCTACGGACGGACTTTCCCCTATCTGATTGCTGCAGTGCATGTATGCATAAATATGCATACACAAGGGGGGACCCACAAGAAACTTGCAGGGAGGGGCATTCCCCCCTTTGCTTCCTTCCCTCTCCCCCCTTCCCCCTTTCTTTCTCTCCCCAAGCCAATACCTCCTTCTTTTTCTTTCCAACCCTCCCCCAAGTCTATCCCTCTCTTTATCTTTCTCTCTCTCCTTCTTTCTCTCCCCCCCCAAGCAAATACCCCCATCTTTCCCTTTCTCTCTCTCCCCCACTCCAATCCCCCCTTCTTTCACCCCTCCTTCTTTTTCCATAACTTTGAACCCGACAGCAGTGGCAGTGTCTGGGAGGCTCAGCTACAAAGCCACCCACCGCTTTCCGCCCCTCTATGCTCCCGACTGCGCCCCACCCCCCCTCCCCCCTTTCTTTTCCCCCCAAAGCCAATACCTCCTTCTTTTTCTTTCCAACCCTCCCCCAAGTCTATCCCTCTCTTTATCTTTCTCTCTCTCCTTCTTTCTCTCCCCCCCAAGCAAATACCCCCATCTTTCCCTTTCTCTCTCTCCCCCACTCCAATCCCCCCTTCTTTCACCCCTCCTTCTTTTTCCATAACTTTGAACCCGACAGCAGTGGCAGTGTCTGGGAGGCTCAGCTACAAAGCCACCCACCGCTTTCCGCCCCTCTATGCTCCCGACTGCCCATAATTGGAAAAATCTGAGAAGGCCTTGTCGCTAGGAAAGCCATTTCTAAGGACAGTAATGTGCTCAAATCAGTCACTTTCCAAGGAGAGAGAGGGAGAAGGAGAGAAGGCTCCTTGTCTTCAGTAAGTCTGTTCTCTGCGCATGAGCATGAGCAGAAAAGCTGTTGTACTTTTGGGAGGATTTAAGTATTCCCCGTATCCTTTTTTTTTTTTTTAAGATGTAAGATTTTTCTTCACACCTGGGGAGTGCTCCAAGTGTGCAGAAAAATCTCTTTACCCTCCATGTGCTCCCAATGTGTGGATTTAGATATCCGCACAGAGGGGGCATGTTGGCTAGCAGATATACAGATGTATTTATAACCCTGCACATGTAGTCCTGTATATAGAATCAGGGCCACATTGAGGCCTAGGCTGCTACCCACCCCACGTGCACAGAGCCTATGTGTGCAGGCTCCTGTGTCAAGCACCCACTGGTACAGCTCATACTATATTCCTGTCCTGAGCAGGGAGCCAATTGTTCAGCGGGTAGTTTGGGTACCTTGCTAGCAAGTCAAGCCTGTTCACTGAGTTCCCTTCCATGCATGCAGTCGTAAACAATGCAGTTAGCCTCCACACCCATCACCACCACCTCACTTCATTCTGCCAGTTGTTTAAATGAAGAATGAATAAAAACAGCCAATCACAGAAATAAACACTGTGTAAATTTTTTTGTTTCCGTCTGGTCAGTATTAGTGACTGCTGATCTGTGCAGATCTACAGCAGTTCTTTGCAGATTTTTCGCACATCCTCATGGGAGTTTTAGTTTTTCTCACATCCCCAGCATCATTTAATTACCTTACCCAATTATTAATGAGCTTGGGGCAAATTGATTTCATTTACTGTGTAGGAACAAAAGCAGCTTCTAAGTAAAGTGAACCAAAAGTCCATTACTGGGGTTACTGTGCAGCCATAAAGCAGTTTGGGATGGTGCTTGATTTGGATGCCAAACAGCAAAGGCAAGCTGAGCCGATCTAAGTCTTGGCTCATAAGTGATTGCGGCTGTCAAAAATGGTATGTTTGCCTGCCAAACATGCTCTGTGCGAAGTTCTCAGCATGCCTAGTGTATGGTCTGTGCCCTAGGCAAATGGAGGTTATGGACTGTGCATGCGGGAGATTATACAAGTCGGTTCCACACACACAGGGTCCTTGAATGTATTGGGACACAGCTCTGTTCCCTCCTACACATCAATTTCTGCAGTGATGAATGTAAAAACATGGTTATTGTGTTGGAGGAAATCTGGACCAGTGTTCCCTCTAAGCTGAGTTAGTGTGAGCTAGCTCACAGTTTTTTAGCCTCCAGCTCACACATTTTTGTCTTAGCTTAGGAAGGATGATTCCAGAGCAAACTAAGTTATTCAATAGCCAATTCACCTGCTCACAACTTTAATGCCGGTAGCTCACAAAGTAGAATTTTTGCTCACAAGACTCCACAGCTTAGAGGGAACATTGATCTGGACTATAATTTTTGTGGGAAATACCATTAAATTTTTACCCCAAAATATATGCAGATGTTTACATTATTAAGGTACATAGTTAAGGTTGCCAACTTGCAACCTGGACATTCCCTTTTTACCGTTATATCTGTTTTCGAATTGGGAGTCAAGGCAACTGTGGAGATATGTCTTCCATCCTAGAGAGCATGCCAACATTACAACAATTGTCTGCACTCTACTCATGCTCTAGGAGCCTGGTTGCAGGTTATTAGTTTGTCAGAGAAAAAGTACAGGAGATGAGTCAGTGATCTCCCACCACAGAGCACTCCAGCGTTTTGAGATGCAAATGAGACAAATGGTTTACCAAATAATGTCTCAATTAGATTATCACTCCTATGGGACAGAGACTGGGAAAGCCAGAAGGCTAGATAGTGTTTCTTCCGTTTGGATCAGAAACATAGGAATGACCCCAGAGGAGGATGAACTCCAAGTGGGAGATTATAAATTCCCTGGACATGAGGAAGAGGGGTCTTCTTAACCTCTTGATCTGTGCTCAAGCCATGAAGGACTAAGCCCTTACAACAGGATGCCATCTTCACTTCAGCTCAAAGGACAATGGGGAGATGCACTAAACTCTGAGAACTAAGGTAATGGAGGATTTTAAATGTGGCAACTTTAGGAGTTACTAACCTATCCTAATTCAACACTGTTTAGGGTATTATAGAGTTAGGGTTTAGAAGACCTTTTTTTTTGCATTGTTTATTTTTAGCCTTGCTCCGTGTGAAGGTGTAATGGTGCAGTTGGTTGACCCTGCATAAACTAGTACAAACAAAACAGAAGACGTGGGGAAAAATTTTAAGCAGAAATGCAGTATGGAGCACTAGAAGTACTAATCCTTTTAGCAGGAGATATTGTTCCAGATTAATTGGGGGCAGTGGACAATTTAGCTGGCAAGGGAGTTAACCTGTCCCATCTGTGTCCCCCGGGGTACTGGGTGATACAACAGCATAGGTCTGATGGGCAGGGAAGTGGTGTCACTATAGTCTATAGAGCCTATCCTCTTACCTTGCTGCCCCATTTCTATGTACCTAATGTGTACCTAATGTTGGGACTGAGAGACAAGATTGGGATTTTGTTGATGTACCACCCACCCTGCTGTCTAACAGTCTGGAATATAATATAACCATAAATGTATTTTTAAATACTTAGCCATCTACTTCCAGTAATTAAACCACAGAATCCAATCCAAGTGTTGTAATTCCTAATCAGGGTCTTTTTGAAAGCAATCCCAGATAGGCACAGGAAAATCTAATCTTAAAAAAACTTTTCAGAATAAAGCAAAATAATTTCCCTTTAATTCCTCTTATCTCAGATGCATCTCTTTCCTGCCCCCCTTTCTTTTTTAATGTGTGTGTGTGTGATTAGGTCTCAAAGAAACAGCAGAGCAGGGCTTGTCAGAAGAATCTATCTCCCTCCCTCTCTCTAAAGAAGTGTGCATGCACAGGAAAGCTTATACCTGGAATAAAACTTTGTGGGTCTTAAAGGTACCATGTGACTCCCTCTCTTTCTTGCATGCTCTCTCTCTTTCCTTCCACCTCCCTCCCTCCCTCTCCAAACAAGGGAAGAGAGGTTTAGCAATGCAGCAGCAGCAGCCCCAGAAGAGGAAGCAGGAGAGAGCGGAGGGAGCTTTTCTCTGGAGTGCATACATGCACTCTCTTTTTCCTTCCCCCTCACTTCCTCCCTAAAGGAGGAAAAGATGCTTGGCAACGCAACAGCAGTAGCAGTCAGGAGAAGGAAACAAGAGAGAGCCAGTTTCTCGCAGGCTGGATACCAGCCCTGCAGGGGCTGAATCCAGCCCACAGGCTGCATGCTTGACACCCCTGTGTTAAGTATTTTATGTGCAAACTCACATGCTAGATCAATGTTGTTCTCATTCCATAGTTGAAGAACAGAGGCTAAAAGAGCATGATTGGCATAGTGCACTGATGGTAAAGGTGAGACTTCAAAACTACAAATCTCCCAGGCTCAACTTAATATCCACATAAGTGTTCTATCTACTAGTACATTTTAAAATCTCATCCTTCTTCCAAGGAGCTCAGGTTATCCATTCTTATGTTTATCCTCACCATCCTAGGAGGTGGATTAGGCTGATAGAGTATGACCAGGGGTCATTTCGTAGAAAAATAGGTGCAGGAGCTCATTAGCATAACTCATTTGCATATGCCACACTTCCTGACATCACCGGAAGTGTGTCAGAAGGCAACACCCACCGCTCAGGCTCCATTGGACTGTTTTAGATTCCTAGCTCCGGGGGTGGGAGGGAGAACGTGCAGATCTCTCCTCGCAGAGGAGGGAAAGCTTGTACCTGAATAAAACTTGGTCCTAAAGGTGCCAGTGGACTGTTTTGGGCTGGGCCCCGGGGGGGGGGAGCTCTGCAGCTTCCCTGGCTGCTTCTTGCTGTGACTGAGGGCTGCTGGGAGCAGGGGGTGGGGCTTGTTGCATGTGCCCGCCCCCTGGGCTCTTTACTGCCGGAGCTCCGCTCCTGTGCGCTCCTGCAGGAAATGACCCCTGAGTATGACTGACCCAAGGTGAACTTCATGGCCCTAGGTCTTGTTAGATGAACACTGGAAGTTCTTTGTTGCTTTTGATTCCCAGGTACATGGAGGCTACTGATGGGCTGTATGTAAAGTTCCCCAGTGAGGCAAATAGTAGCTCTCCATGTGCCATGGTAGGTTGCTGCATGCCTGTAAATGCAGTTTTGACATACAGCTCCCACAACATGTCTGACAGGATCCAAGGAGGTAGACCACATGAGGTAGACATATAGTTAGGTACTGTCAGTGGGAATCTGGACCCAGGTTTCCCTAGTCCTAGCCCAGCATACTAAATACTACACCACACTGGCTCAGTTTTAGCTTTTTATTTCACACACACACAAACACACAAGAGGCTTTCTGAGATAATGAAACCAAAAGGCAGCATCTATAATCTACTGCAATCTTCCATGTAATGAAACAGTTATTGTAGGAGAAAATAATTGAAGATATTAATGGGAACTAATTAATTGTTTCCCAGGGAGGTAAAACCCACTCAGGTAAACAGCATGTTGGCACTGAGCTGTGCTGAGTACTTCCTTGTTTTTCTTGGGCTGCAGCTGAGAGCCATAGTCACCTGCTCTGCCTTTTCCCTTCCTTCCTTTCCAGGACTCAGGAACATAGAGATGCCTATTTTTTGTTGTGATGTAAAATTGAATGTGAGTGTCTGTGGCCTTTTTAATTGGCTCTGCTAGCAGCTCTGCGTGGAAATATAACTGTGTTAATGGCCTGAAGAGTGCCTGGGGGCATGTAGCATTGCTCATTGGGCTGGAGTTTAAGGTCATGAAGATGGGTTTATAGCACAGCACTTAAAGCCCAGTTCTGGGAAATCCTACTAAATTGGAACTATAAAGACCAGTAAAAACCACAGGGATCCTTCTTCTACCATCCGTAAGTGTCACCTTTTAGTTTCTACTCATCTGATTCATAGCTATGACGCCAGAGGTACCAGAACTCAGGCCCATGCGTACAAGGTGTGAGATCTGTGGATTATGAAGGTCCTCTCCAAGTCTTTTTCATATTTTTTTCTTTTATGCACATGCACAATAAAGCAATACATTAAGAGAGATTAAGCCATTTTTCATTGCAATGGTTTTGAAATTCTGCCCCCCCCCCATTGGAAGAGATGGTCTTTAGCAGAGAAAGGGAAGAAAGGGAAGATGGTCTTTAGCAGAGAAAGGGAAGAATGAGAAGGGTAGGGGCAGACTGTGGCCTGGTCTGCGCATGCATCTGAGCGAGACAGCAGGATCCTGAGGTGGTAGAGTGGACAGCAGCATTTCAGGCTACAGATGGGTGATTCACCACACAGTCACAAGCAGAGTTAAACCCTTCAAAGTCCATTAAAGTCAATGGGATTAGATTAGAAAAGTATAATTCTGCTTGAGATGGCACTGTCATTTATCGACAGCTCTTCCCTGCAAGTAAAGAACTAACCCATCAGAGAGAAAGGTCTCTTCCTTAACTGTACTTGCTGTTCTTTTCTATTTGCAGAGTGCCTTTCACACAGCAGAGAATTTTTAAAATGACCCCATTCTCCTAGGTCTCCTAGTTCCCATTGTATTTTGCGGCATGTATAGACAACCCTCATCATACCTGCCTGCCAGAGACTCTGGTCTCAACCCCCTCAGGCAAGGGGTTGGGCATAGGTGGGAAGAGAGGAGGTGTTGCAGTGTAAACGGTGTGTTCTTCCATTTCCAGAGGCATGGGTGGGCAACAGAATCTCCAAATCAGGTCTGCGTTCAACATGGCTCTTCTAGGGATACAGGGGTATAAGGATGGGCTGTACACAGTGTAGTGGTGAAGCTTTTCCCCAGATTGTACTACTTCCGGTAGCAGATGGGGTATAGCACCCATGTATGAAGCTGGAAATGTTTTTCAGAAGCCCATATCATTTTTACAAAGAATCATCCCAAAAACTACTCTGGAGAACTCATGTCTTCCTTTGGAAATAGGTGTGCGTTACTGTGCCTGAGCATTTCCTGTTTTTATCACACCCTTATTAAAATATTCAGTCTTCATTTGAAAATTGAGCCAGAATCTCTCCTTATCCTCCACTGAGAAATGGCATCTTAAATATTTGGAAGTGTCCTGAGGGTCTCCTGTTCAGCAGTTTAACTCCTTATGCATTCATTCATTTGGTATCTCGCAACAACATGTATTGTTAAAAAGGCAGTTAAATAAAGCTTGAAGCCAGCATTCAAAGTGAATAGAAAGTCAAAGGATTTTTTTTTACAAATTCACATTTTTTCTTTAAAAACTTTTTAAAATCTTTTTTTTCCAGATCAGTGGCTGTTAAAGTTTCTGCCCCTTTTCATTGTTTTCCAGCATCTTAATTTGCCTTTTGCTGTTTGTGAAGTTATTATTTATTGTTAGCATACTTGTATAACAATATTATAAAATGTATGATTCACTGTCTGCCTATTACTTCACCTGTTGCAAACAGCTGGAGAAGCAAAGGGTCTTCCTTTGCTTTATTTAGTCTTTCTGCTTAATCACGTTGGCATTCATTTGCTTATTATAGTTTGACTTGTTCCAATTTGGTTCTCATATTATTTCAAGAAGACACAAGTGAGCCAGATAACTGAAGCTGAATTCCGCTTGAACTATTCCATTGGTGAAAATTCAGAAACTGGCCAAAGTAAATGTCTGATTTTGATTTCTACATTTCCAAGGGGTTTGTTTTTTTTAGGGTTTTTTTTTCTCTCCATCCATTCTTCTACTCTGTTCCAGAATTGTTGAGGAAAATTTTGGGCACAGACTACCTTTCACAGTCTGTCTAGCACAGGGGACATGCTTTAGATTTTGGCTAGGCAAGTCTTTTGTATGAGTGGCTGTAGAGGAGGGCTGGTGGCAGCCTTCCCTGTTATCCCTTGGATAGAGCAGCATGTCTTTTCTCTGGGGTTCTTGAAGTTCCAGTCACAGGAAATTCATTCCCAGTTTCCTTTTGCAAATACAGAGCGTTAAACACGGGGAGCATGAGCTGCTGTCTACTCCCTTCCCAATTACTGAGCTGTCAGTCCATCTCCCTGCACCAGAGTTGCTTAGAGATCTGAGCTTGGCCAGGCTGGGACATGGAGGCAGTGTTTGATTGGCAATGAAGACACTGTCTACGTGCAAATCCTCTTTAACATGAGCATTGGCTGAAAGAGTGACTGCTGGCCTGGGACTGGGGGAGTCCGGTTTGCTTGCTTGACACTGCTGCATTGCCAAGTGAGTGGCAGCTTGTGACAAAGACTGGGGAATGGCTTCAGGTCTTTGGAGACGGCAATCCTCTGATTGGCAGAGGGATAGGGGAAGAAGGATGTGGGGCATAACATATTGGTAGGGGGAGGGAGACAGAGGCTCAGAAGGCTCGCTCCATTTGTGAAGCAGCATAGTATCACCTATAGCTGTGCCACACTGGTACTCTCCCACAATAAGTCATTTTTCTAGTGTTCAGTGGTTGCACCAAACCCATTTCCCTTCATAGAGAGAGGGGTGCATTTATAAGGGTGGGTTATGCTGCACAATCAAGTGAAAAAGCTTTTCCCAGACTGTAATACTTCAGGTTGCGTGTAAGAAACGGCATGTTTGAATGGTTCTCCAAAAAACCCCACTCCCTCTGCTTAGAAAATTAGTGTGTCAGAGTTCCGGATAGCCTTCTCTCTTTCATGGTATTTTTTCCCTAATGTAGAGGTGGCACCTCACCATGGAGAAGCATTTAGACACCTCCCCCCTTTCCCCCACACACCTGAAGCACAAACTGGTACAGTACAGAATGAGAGAGAATTTTACCACTAGATTCCCCCCCCCCTGTATGTATACATTGGCTCTGAGATTCCAAGCCAGCTGCCAAGTGAGTGAGTTACCTATCTAATGGGATGTTACCCTGTGCTTGTCATCTCTCTTCCTTGAGAGGTACTTCGGTGACCCTAACAGTATAAACTTCTTGTTCTCCAAAGCCCCTAACCGCTAGCTCCTCTCTCATAGTTCTCAGGCGGAATAATAGACTTGGAATCCAGCCACACCCACCTTTTGCTTGTTATTCTGTTTACCTTGTTTGTTGTCAAAACCCAGGGCTTTTTTGTAGCAGGAACTCCTTTGCATGTTAGGCCACACGCCCCTAATGTAGCCAGTCCTAATGAGTTTCTGCTGTTGGGTGTGGCCTATTATGCTAATGAGTTCCTGCTGGGCGTGGCCAACTTGGGAGCCAGCCGGAACTCCGTTCCTGTGCGTTCCTGCCCAAAAATAGCCCTGCTGAGAGCTAAACTAGACATGACAGCATCCCCTACTCCACTATGAGGATGCCATTGCCTTTTCAGGGATGAAATTCCTTCTGTTTACAAAACCCACAGAGGTGCAATCCTGATGGGGCCCACGGCTCCACTGTTTTCAAGAGTTCCATTCCCCGGCATTTGGGCTCTTGAGAACATCATGCTTGCCAGGAGAATAAGCACCCCTCCTCCCACCCACACCATAGTTCCAGTCAGGATCATGGCCCCACAACATTTGTAAACAGAGAGAATTTCGTCCCTAAAATGGCATAGCCGTCCCCCATAGTGGATTCGGTGATCCCACCACATCTTAGTTTGGCTCTGAGAGAGAGTGATAGGCCCAAAGTCACCCAGTAAGGTTCCTTGGCATAATGTGGATTCAAACCTGGGTATCCTAAATCCTAATCTAATCACTACACTACCATGGTTTGAGAATCACCTCTCAATCATCCAAATTTGATGTGTTTTCATTCTCCCACAGCCTTCTTTCTGCTTCCTTTCCCATTAATGGTTTTGCATCAGTTGTATCCTCCCCCTGTTTCCCCATATTCCTGTTCTTGTCTTCTTGCAAATGTATCTGAATCATTACCTGGGTGATGGGTATCAGCCACATATATGAGTCATTCCAGGAATAACTGAAGAGAGTGAGGGCCTCTTTTCCCAGTAACATGGCATTGCCCATTCCTACCCCCTGCCAAAGACTAGAAAAGCTCAACTGGACATAATGAGCCAGTGTGCAGTTCTGTTTACAGTTAAGTGAACCCTAATGGATTCTGGTGGCCATTAAACAGGCAATGTGCATGGCTTGGAGGCCAAGGACCTGCCCCAGGGGACCAGGGATCAATTGCTCAGAGAGAGAGAGAGAGAGAAGCTGGATGCAGTTAGCTTTCTAAAAAGCATACAATTTGAGAGGTGGGAAACAGACTCTCCCTACTGGTTCAGCTCTGTCTGAATGGAGGGTGTATATGCACACATACATGCACACACCCAGTTAAAGGCATTGCTTTAGGTATAGAGTACTGGGGCACCTGGATTCATGTCTTCACTTGAGTTTCGACCACCACAGTAGATTAATAAATCCTTATTTGCAGAACAGGCACAAAATCTAGTAGGGCAGGCAGCAGCCTTACCCGGGATCATGTCTCTACTGTTTTCTGCAGTTCCTGTCTCAACCTGGATTATGTAAAGTTTGTCTTCTCTTATAGAAAGCTGGTGGCCGTGGAACTCTTGGCAATTTGGAATAGGTATCAGTATGGGAAGAAAAGAAGTAGTAAGAGTGTCTTGGTACTTTACATGCCTATTGGTAGTTCTTTCGACTAAGGCTGCGATCAGACGTGCTGTTTGATCTGGTATCACTGCTGTTCTGGATTTAAAATGCACATCCAGACAGCAACCTCTGTCTTCCATTCCCCAGTTCTGGGCATCCCGTTCTGACCTGTCTTCGAGCTGGAGTTATTTGGCACCAGGGAAGTACAGTCCTTCCTGGTGCATGCAGTTTCACCCCACATTTCCAGATGTCTGATCAATCCATCGTAGAGCTGCCAGCCCCCAGGTCCAGGTGGGGTTTCCCTGCTTCTGGGGCCCCTGCCTCCAAGCCTCCCCTCAGGCCATGGCAACCCATAACCGCCCCTCGCCCTCCCCTCATGTAGAGATTTAAAGAGCTTCAGCTGTTTGGCAGGGAGCAGCAAGTGGGATGGCGATGCACGAGCCTGAATCCCGAGCGGCAAATTGCTGCTAGGAAATCAGCCCCACATGCACCACAGCTCCCACCCCACTTGCAAAAAGACCCTTTAAAGAGTCTTTTTGTGAGCGGAGCTGTGGCCAGCAACAGCCCCTCTCCCTCCCTGTTGAAAGATTTAAAGGGCCCTCCAGCTGATTGGCATGCCATGGGCTCCCCATCGATCAGCTGAAGACCTTTAAATCTCTGCGGGGGGGAGGAGAGGGGTGGCTGTGAGTGGCCGCAGCCTGGGAACATCCCCGCCCACCCATGGAATGCCACCCCCCAAATCCCCTGCTGCAGCGAGGAGGGGACCTGGCAACCCCAATCCATCGCACTCTCAAGCCACTTGGGAGGTCTGAACGTTCTCTTCCGGTTTGGGGCTTTTTTTTTGAGGCAGTTAGTGAGGTGCACATAACTGCATATTTGCACACACACACACACACAGAGTTGCTTCTCAAACTGTATTTTCTTCTTTAAAAATTTCGAAAGAAAGACACATATGTTCTATTTTTCTGTGCTTTCCAGCCACGAGGTGGGGAAGGGGTTAATTGGAAAGATGAACTTTTTCAGAGAGGGAGGGAGGGGAGCAGTCTGAGAATGATGCCCATGACTCCAGCTTCATTCCAAGCTTTTAAATAAAAACGGCAGCAAGAGGCTTCTCTATTCTCTCCCCCCTGGCTTTGAAATGTTTGAAACACTGAACTTACCAAAAACAGTTTCAAAAACACTTCCTTCACACTGAACTACATATCCCAGAAGTCTCCTCCAGCTATCCCATTGGCCACCAGCTGCTGCCATTCTGCCAGGTTTTGAAGTGCTGCTTCCCATAACCACTTATGTGCATGCTCAAATGACAAATGGTTAAAAAAACCTGCCCAACTGCCCCACCCCATGGCTGCCATGTCTGATCAATCAACCATGGGGTGAAAGTGCATTGAAGTGGGTTAAGGGGGAGGTCTGATCAAAACTCTCAGTTACAAAAAACCCTAGATCAATTGGAAACAGGGCCATACTGGATCAAACTGCATGTCTGACCACAGCCTAACAGGAGAATTTGGCCCAGTAAAAGAGTGGATTCAGATATCAGATTAACTTTGAGCTGCTCCCTGCTTAAACCCCTTGTTCATACACTGTTTCCAAAGGTGGTCTTAGCCAATGGGCAACCAGGGGAGCTGCCTCAGGCCCTGCACTGGAGGGGAGTCCGGCTAGCCATAGCACCATCCTCCAATGAAGGGAAGGGGGAAAATAAAAGGAAGAGTAGGATCCTGCAGCTGCTGCCACTTGCACCCACCCTGTCTGGGGCTTGGGTAACTGGCTTCTGGTGGCAGTGGTTCACACCCACCTTGAACGGGGTAAGGACCACCCCTTGTGTGGTTCCAGCAGGGGATGGCCCTGGAAGAGGGGCACAGGATTAGCAATAATTCCAGGGCTCTGCCCTGGGGTTTTGCCCTTGGCACTTGAATGACTAAGACCACCCCTGACTGTTTCTCTCAGTGTGTGCACAAAGAGAAGCAGGGGGTATGGCACTCTTGCTTGCTATGTGTGTGAATCAGCCGCAAGTCCTTCCAAGAGGCAGCAAAAAAGGGAAGCCCTAGAAGCTCATAGGTGCTGCTCTGCAAGCCACTTGAGGTTCCTGATCTGTGGGCTGAAGATCACTGCTCTGGAGCATTGTGTCCTCTGTCCCATTTTTGCATGTTCTTTTTCAATAACATGAGTGTTGAGAAAGAAACGGTCCTGCCCTCTGCCACTGCAGCTGAAATGCCACTGCACTAGAAAATCCAGCCCTGCTTCTAATATCATAGAAAAGATTCCATTGCCAGAGCTGGAAGGTGGGGAGCAGGGCTCTAGTCGGGGGGGAGCTCTCAGGTACGGAGCTCCGGAAGAGAACCTCTAGGGGGCGGGGCGGTCACGTGGTGAAGCCCCGCCCCCTTCTTTACCCCGCCCTCTGCTTCGATCCTCATTCCGTTTGGGAATGAGGATGAAGCAGGAGGGTAAGTAGCCGGGCCTTCTGACACACTTCCGGTGATGTCAGGGGGTGTGGCCTTCTGTCACTTCCAGTGATGTCAGGGGGCGTGGCATATGCAAATAAGTTATGCTAATGAGTTATGCTAATGAGCTCTGGCAGCTCTTTTTCTACAACAAGACCCCTGGTGGGGAGCATTCATAGTCAGCACCCATAAGAGATGCTTCAGGCTAGAGAGGGCTCTTCCCAAGTAGCTTCTTCCATTCACCTTCCAGGATGCATGCCACAACTTGATAAGGGCACAGAGAAGAGTAAGGTAATAGTGTTCAGTGACTGGCTGAGCACTGGGAGGGCATGATAGTATGAATGAAGTTCTCAAGTACTTCTGGTAGGACTGAGCATCACTTTTTAAGATGGGGTTAAACTTTATGAGGCCCTAAGGGTTCAGGAATCACGGAAACCTTTGGAAATTTTGCCCATCTGTCCAGAGGCAGCGTCCCTGCACTTATCAACTCAGTTGGGGGCTGCCCAACCAAGGGAGTCACCCAGCAACATGCAAGGGATGAAAGACCCCCTGGTGGAGGCAGGGGTTCCCTGCTGCCAGGCACTGCTTCCCAGCTGCCTGGCAGGGGGACTTACCAGGAGAAAGAGAAAGGCCCAAACCTCATTGCCTCTGCTGCACAGGAAGTGATGTCATCACACCAGAAGCCAGTTTTACCATAGAGTTTTTGTCTGAGTACCAGAGTATCACAGTGAAATCACGGCATGATGATGTCACTTCCTGTGCAACGCTGGCAATGAGGCCCTGGGCCTTTCTCTTTCTCCAGGTAGGTCTCCCCACATCCCCTGCTGATTGCCAGGAGGGACCTGGCTACCCTACAACATGCCAAGGCCTCAGCCAGACCCAACAGCAAAGGAGGCAGGGTGGGACCTGGCCCAATACAGGAATGTCCAAGCAGGGAGGACCGATACAGGGGAGAGTACGTGATGTGGTGGAAAAGGGGATAAGCAGTCTGCGCCTCAGTAGGCCCAAGCAGGTTGGAAGCTAGGGTTGCCAACCTCCAGGTGCTGGCTGAAGATGTCCTGGGATTACAACTGATCAGGTGACAGAGATCAGTTTACCTGGAGAAAATGGTGGGTTTGGAAGGTGGACTCTATGGCATTATACCTCATTGAAGTTATTCCCTTCCCCAACCCCCCCTTCAGGCTCCATCCCCCCCCCCACATCTCCAGGTATTTCCTCATCCAGAGCTGGCAGCCCTATTGGAAGCAAGCTCCTTCAGAGGAGGCCAGGGGAGTGGGGTAGAGTGTGTGCCAAGACCCACGGGAAGCCCCATTGGCCCTGGCTCTGGTCTACAGGGCTTAGCCCCAGGATTGGAGAGAGAAGGAGAGGCTGGGAACATCCCTCTCCTAGGGAGACAGGTCTAGGAAGGGCTAAGGAGGAAGGGCAAGGCCACTCCCCCAGTGTACAAGGGAGCAGGCGGTGGCAGCTAGGAAAGAGGGAACAGGGTGTGAGTAACCGCTTCCCCTGGTAACTGAGGCATTCCCAAGGCCTGCCAGGGGGGAAAGGGGGAAGCTGGAGGGTGCAACGTCCTCAGACTCTTTCTCTGCAACAAAGGAATCTTTCTCCATCTTCTGCCCCAGAGATGATAGCAGCAGACAGTGGCTAAAAGTGAACAACCGGAGCCATCACGTCCACATACCTTCTTCCTGCTAGGGTTGCCGACACTGGGTCGGAAAATATCTGGAGATCTGGGGGTGGAGCTTGGGAGTGAGATTTGGGGAGGGGAAGGAGTTCAGCAGGGTATAATGCCAAGGAGTCCACCCTCCAAAGCAGCCATGTCCTCCAGGGGAATTGATCGCTGTAGCCTGGATATCAGTTGTAAGTCCAGGAGATCTCCAGCCACCACCTAGAGGCTGGTAACCCTACTTTATTGCATAAGTATGAATGATGACCTCAGATGCATGTACACAAATGGAAAGTTTGGCTGGATGGCTCTCTTTGGAAACACTTGTTTGGGATGATCCTCCTCATAATACTGCTAGATTCCCCCACCCCACCCACAGCTTTTGCAGCCTTCTGGAGTGCGGTGTGCCTCAAGGGGCAGTGCTGTCTTCGATGTTATTTAACATCTATATGCGCCCCCTTGCCCAGATCACCCGGAGGCATGGGCTGGGGTGTCAGGAGTATGCTGATGACACCCAGCTCTATCTGATGTTGGGCGGCCAGTCAGACTCCAGACCGGAAGATCTGGACCGGGCTTTGCAAGCTGTGGCTGGTTGGCTTAGACTGAGCCGGCTGAAGTTGAATCCGGCAAAGACGGAGGTCCTGTGCCTGAGTCGGGGCGGTTCGGGGGTAGGGATCCCACTCCCGACCTTCAGTGGAGCGCCACTGGTGCCAGCACCAGAGGTTAGAAGTTTGGGAGTGCTCCTGGATGCCTCCTTAACAATGGAGGCCCGGGTAGCAGCCACTGCTAGGTTGACCTTTTACCATCTTCGGCTGATCAGGCAGTTGGTTCCCTTCCTCGACTGCGCTGACCTAGCAACAGTGATCCATGCGATGGTCACCTCGAGACTAGATTACTGTAACGCTCTCTACATGGGGCTGCCCTTGTCGCGGATTCGGAAGCTTCAGCTAGTGCAGAACGCTGCGGCCAGGCTGTTGATGGGTCTCTGAATTAATCCATCTCATGTTGGTCTTCCTATTTTCCTTCTGCTTTCAACTTTCCCCAACATTATTGTCTTTTTCAGGGACTCTTGTCTTCTCATAATGTGATTTACAACAAAATAAAATATAATAAAGGTGGCTTGTAAAAATAAAATATAATAAAAATGTAACACAATAAAAGTTGTTAATGATTAAAAACTCAACATTAAAAACCTAGCCAGGGTATTAAAAACATCATAAAACATGGAACAGCTTTTTTAAAAGTCTCATAAAATAGTTCTCAGGCTAAAAGCAGACTATTAAAAATTCAAAAAGGTCAACTACTTAATTAAAAGTTTAGGTAAAAAGAAACTTTGGATTGGTGCCCAAAGGACAGAGTTGGCACCAGGTGAGCCACAAAGGGAAAAGTATTCAACAGACTAGGTGCCACCACTGAAAAAGCCCAGTCTCTGCTCACTACCCACCTCACGTCTGAAGGCAGGGGCACACAGAGCAGGGTTTGTGAGGAAGTTTTTAGGTGGTGGGCTGGACAATATGGGAAGATGCAATCCTTGGGTCTTCCCTGTTTCTGTCCTTGATCACACTAACTCTGTCCTAATGCATGTAACATATTTGCTCATCACTGATCTGGAAACGTTCCAATCCAGTAGCCCAGTCCCTGCAAATTAGACTACTACTTTTCTGGTTTCTACGATGCATTCTGGATGCAAAATGCTATGTCTTTGCCTGCAGGACCTGGAGTTTCTAGTTTGGCATTATTTGCTGGGGGCTACTCACATGTGTTTGATGGATGTCAAGTGAATGTGAGATGGCTTTGTTAAGGGGCAGAAAATTGGGTAACAAAGGGAATTGCCTGTGCCAGGGACTTGGAACTAAAATCTTCAATTCTGTCTCAGAATATTTGGGTCAGTTTTTCAATTCCCTGTATTAGTATTTTTTATTACTGTCATAGACCAGCATAACACAAAACAAGATATCACACATCCATGACTTCCAGTTAAATATGCGATACCAATATTCATTAAAAATTAAAAGAAATTATATACAAATACAATAATTTTGGGTGAGTAAATACAATAGTTGTAACAATATTATCTTATACAGTTAATATACTATTTATGCCAAGCCCTGTATGTAAAGTACAGTCTCCTGAAATTACTTTCTAGTACAGCTTGAATGCATGGCTGGTAAGCATAGCCAGCAGTCACCTGTTCCTTTGTGCTGCTGCCTGTACCATGGCTGTAGGTTTTGCTTACTGAACTGCTGCCTGGTCCCTTGCCTGCTTCTCCTGCAAAGTATTTGCTCTTGTATTTTAATTACTCCAGCATGTAGTTATTGTTCTTGGGTGATTGTTTCCGGGCCGCCTTTGGGATGAGTGGATGAGCTGAGTGATTAAAGTGCAGGTGCCTGTAGACAAGTGGGAGAGAGAGAGAGAGAGACGCTTTCGGTGCCTGTGAGAAGCCAGCCTATTCTAGTGCACAGCATCTCAACCTGGACATGCACAAAACATCCGGCCTCATGCCCTTGAATGTATTCTCTGGGTCTTACAAAGCTGTCTGATCCCAAATCTTCCTTACCTAAGAATGACCCTTTTAGCCACCTGCAAAACCATTCCGCCCACATTGTCCCTAGCTGTTGCTAAGTCAGGGAACCTAACACCTATTATATCCCTTCCTGTAGATATTATGTGGTGGAGGAAACCAATTGTCAAGGAGAATTTGTTTATTACTTCATTCATGGAGTGTGGGATGGTGGTTAGGAGGGAGCCCACAGGAGCCTAGGACCTTGGGAGCCTAGGACCTCGCTCACTGGCGCCTGATAGTCAGCAGCAGAATATCTGCCTGTGTTTTTGCTGCTGTTGTTTTCATTTCACCTGTTTTGTTTAACCTGCATACTCAGGTTAAACACCCATCTTCAAAAGCGAGCTTGGAAGGACAGGATTGCTCTGCCTGTCTGATTACATTCAAAGTGGGTCAGGTAGTTGTGGGGAGTGGCAAGATAAGAGCTCAAACATAACCATTTGGGGATTTTCAGATTCTAGTAGGTATGTAGCCCTCTTATAGCCTCACTGAAGTAATTAAGAGGGTAACTGAAGTAATTAAATCCTGTGCTATAGCTAAGGTCATACAACAGATTTGGGACCTACAGAAGCAGGACTAATGTTTTCCTTGAGTAGTCAAGGAAATTGCCTAGCCAATTATGACTTCTGGAAAGCTCCCTGCCTTCAGCTGTAGGGCTATACAGTGAGAATAAAACAGTGAACCAGATAAAGAATTGAGGGTTTCTGAGAGCATGAAACTTCAGCTTTCTGGGCCAGCACTTCATCTGGGCCAGATGAAATAGTGCCCAACCAGCCTATTTATTGCTTTCAACTTGTGCTTTTTGATTCATAAAGTTGGCCATGTTGGCAATCAATGTATGGAAATGTGGTGTTGTTCAGTAGCTGTTTGCTAGAGATTTACCACAGCCGTTGGGCATGGAGTGGAGCAGAAGCACATTATTTGCTAGGTGAGTTGTGGTTTGTTGATGGCTTTGGAAAACCTTGCAGCTTGTTTCTTCAGTGAAGAAAAAGGCCTGAGAATGGAGGGCGATTTCTCACTAGAGCTGCCTCGCGGCACAGCCGCGGTTTGCCCCAACACAAGTATGTCAATTTCACACCCGAGGCTGCGGGGCTGCATTTGACCCACGGCTTCGCCCAATTTCCTCCACAGTTTCGTGATCCTCAAAAACTAGGATCAAGGGCTGTTGCAGCCCATGACATTTAGTCTGCATTAACTGGGGCCTGCTTGTCAGACACATGTTACTTTACCTGTCCCTCTAGGGGGCAGAAAGCAGCTTTCAGTCTACATGGAAGGATGTGCTTCTCAAATCACATTGAGAACCACATTGGCAATTTTTTAAAATGTCAGTGGGGCACACTTCTATATTAACAACAGAAAAGCATTTTTAACCTTGTGGGGCTTTTAAACGTGTTCTCTGTTAACATCATAAACACAGCCCCCTTCCCCCATCCCCTGTACTGCCATAGAATTCTTTGTATGTGGTGGAGGAAACCAATTGTCAAGGAGGATGTGTTTATTACTTCATTCATGGCGTGTGGGATGGTGGTTAGGAGGTAGCCCACGGGAGCCTAGGACCTCCATGTTACTTTACCTGTCCCTCTAGGGGGCAGAAAGCAGCTTTCAGACTACATGGAAGGATGTGCTTCTCAAATCACATTGAGAACCACATTGGCAATTTTTTTTAATGTAAGTGGGGGCACACTTCTATATTAACAACAGAAAAGCATTTTTAACCTTGTGGGGCTTTTAAACCTGTTCTCTGTTAACATCATAAACACAGCCCCCTTCCCCCATCCCCTGTACTGCCATAGAATTATTTGTGCCCCCAGATCTGTTACTCCCCAATCTTCTTTTACTTATTTATTATTTATTTAATTAATTAAAACATATATTAGCCACCTTTCTACTTTACAGAATTCAAGGCTGCTTACAATGTAAATAAAACAGTGATGATAAAAAAAACGCAGCTTAAAGTCTCAACTAGGACTACTAATAAATAGCCCTGAGCTGGACAGCCGTGTATGACCTGATCTCGTCTGGTCTCAGAAGCTAAGCTAGCATTTGGATGGGTGGCCTCCAAGGGATACCAGGGGTGTGACGCAGAGACAGGCAATGGCAAAACCACCTCTGAAACTTCTCTTGCTATACTACACACGCTGCCATATGATAATTGATTAATTACTAATAAATAAAAACTAAATTAGCCAAATGCAGTCCTAAATAAAACTGTCTTCAGCAGCTTCCTGAAGACTGAGGGGACCAGGCATACCTCCGTGGGGAAGTTGTTGTAGAACTGTGGGACTGCCAATGAAAAAGCACTCTCTCGTGTGCCCATCAGACAGGCTTCTGGGACAGTTGAGAGGGCCTCTCCCTGTGATCTTAATTCCCAGGCAGGAAAGTATGGGAGAAGACAGTTCTTTAGATACCGCAGTCCCAAGCAGGGTTTAAAGGACAAAACCAGCACACTGAAATGAGCTTGTGAGCAGATCAGTAGCCAGTCACCTGTTCCCATTAGCTGGCCCTGACCAGCAGGGGTCACATGTTCTACAGAAACAGGACTAATCAGTACCCAGTCACATGTTCCCATTAGCTGGCCCTGACCAGCAGTCTAGCCACAGCATTCTGCACTAGCTGCAGCTTTCAAACATTCTTCAAGGGTAGCCCCAAGTAGAGTGCATTGCAGTAGTCCAGTCTCGATGTAACTAAGGCATGGATCACTGTGGCTAGATCTGACTGAATGAATGGATACAGCTGATGCACCAGCCGAAACTGGGAAAAAGAACTCTGAGCCACCACAGCCAACCGGTTTTCTAAGGTGACTCCTGTGTCCAGCAGTGCTCCTAAGCTGTGAACCTGACTTTAAGGAGCAATCCTTAGTTCTATTAAGAAGTAAGTCCCATGCTATTCAGTGGGGCATATTCCTAGGACAGTGTCCTTGGGACTGCTGCATTAGTTTATATTTTGTTTGTTTCTGGCCGTTCCCCTCTCCCTTTCTTTTCTCCTGCTCACTAAAATCCGCAGTAAAAACATACAAGGCTTTCACTTTCCCAGTAATTCATATAGAGAAGGAGGATCAGGATCAGGAGGGCTGTGCAGCCTGACTGACTGGAGAAAACAGGCTGCCAACCAGCATCAAGGCCATCGAGCCTCTGAATCTAGGAAGATGGGGAGCAACCTTCTCCCATCCTAGCCACTGGAAGAGCTCCTGAGCCCCTGGAGGCTCCCTCACAAGCAGCAAATGTTTCAGTCTCTTCCAGGACCTCATTAAATTGTTGGGATGATGAAAGCAATTTGTCCAGAGGCTCCATGCTGTGCAGGTCTGGTCTGTGGCCTACTAGAGCTCTCTACCCATTGTACAGAATGATGCAGTAGAATTCTGGATTGTACTACTTAAAACTACAGGTGTAGGAGGGAGCTCATCCTTTATTTCGCTTTTTAAAATTTATAAACTTATACTCTGCTTTTCTCCCTGGTGGGGGCCTAAAGCAGTTTGTTCTCCTTTCCTCCATTTCATCCACACAACATCTGCTTTATGAGGTAGTGAGCAGAGCTATTTTTGGGCAGGAACGCACCGGAACGGAGTTCCGGCTGGCTCCCAAATTGGCCACGCCCAGCAGGAAGTTATTAGCATAATAGGCCACACCCAATAGCAGAAACTCATCAGGATTGGCTACATTAGGGGTGTGTGGCCTAACATGCAAAGGAGTTAAAAAAAGCCCTGGGTTCTGACAACAAACAAGGTAAACAGAATAAGAAGGGAAAGGTGGGTGTGGCTGGATGACCACACTTCTGGTAACATGGGAGTGTGGCCTAATGGGCTAATGAGTGGTGCTGTCAGGGTGTGGCCTAATATGCTAATGAGTTCTTGTTGTTGGGTGTGGCCTATTATGCTAATGAGTTCCTGCTGGGCTTTTTCTACAACAAGAGCCCTGGTAGTGAGAGTGACTGATCCGAGATCACACAGTGCGCTTCCAGGGTGGACAGGGGAGTCAGACCCGGGTCTCCTGGATCATAGTCCAGCACCCTAATCACTGCATCATGGCGGCTCATCCAGCCAGCTTGGATGCTTCCATCATGTTAGCCATAACCCGTCTGGTTGATGAGCTGCTTTGCCACACATAGAGAGCTTTCTATGTGGAGGGGAAAGCATTCAGAAAACACTTGCTGTCTGAAGCGGTACCATCCACAATTCTGACGTGTCATTCTGCCTGATGTGTCATATCTCTCTCTGATGTGAGTTCTGCAAATAAAGCAGGCACTTTTTGTATAGTGACTGATTCATCATCTTTGCCCCATCCCAAGCACGATACTCATCAGATGAACAGCAAGGGGGAATTTGAACTGGTGCCCTAGAAGGCAAGGGTTTTCTAATTTATTGCTAGCAAAATAATTACAAGCCAACATATTAAAGGCATGATTCTATCCCTTAAATCTATTAAAATGAAGGTTGCTATGCCACCTGCCAGTGTTGTGGTGAATTGTTTTATAATTTAATTTACCACCAGTGTTTTAGCCGATTCTCAGTGCTAGCCAATGTGTAGTTGGGAATTTGCATGCATTTGATTAATTACCTTCTGTAAATTGACAGTGGCAATTTTTCTCTCCCATTGGGAGGGAGAGGCAATGAGCTTGCTCAGTGTAGCCATTCCACCCCTGACACCCTGAGCTGCTTCCCAAATTAGTTTCCTCAGATTGCCTTGGCTTCTCTTAGTCCTTTCCCAGAGCCCTACCCCAGTTTTCTTGGCAGTTGTCCCTGAAGCTACCAAATTGAATTTTGTGCTATCTCCAGTCTCTGCTTCCAGATTTACAGAAGATCAAAATGTTGAGGGTCCACTTGTCAAAATGGTCGTGAGAGGCTTCCTTCACTTCAGATGTCTGGCTGCTGGAGAACCCCTTCTTACCATCTTGTATTCTAGCTGGGGTGGAAATTATTAGAGACAGGATATTAGAATAAAGTAGAAGAACTGTTTATAAAGCTGTTCCTTTGTGCACAGCATAGATCAGCTCAAGGTGGTATGGGGAGGTTTCCCATCTACCCTTGCTGTGAATTCAGGGCTTTAGCATTGCCACCTACTGGAACATTCACAAGACTGATTTGAGTATACCAAAATGGTAGTGAAAAGTCAACTCTAGAAACTTCACATTATCAAAAACGGTCACAGGGATTTACCATGAATACATGTAAAAGATGTGAAGGTCTGTGTTGTTCTTTGGGAGAATGTGTATCTGCTGGTGGAGAATGCAGATGGGCTGTCATGTTAGTAAGTAGCACTGAACAGGAAATTCATATGGAAATGGTATAGAACGCCGGGTCAGATAGCGCATATGATTAAAGGATTGAACCCAAAGTGTTGGCATTGTGGCTTAGAAGTGGGTCTATACGCCCACATGTGGTGGGAATGTAAAGAGGTTAGGGAATTATGGCAAAAAATTGTAAGGGTTATCTTTGATTTATTCCAAGTTAATATAGAGATTAATAGAGATCTGCCTATTTCTTTAATATTGGGAAATTAAAAAGTGGAAAGAAATAAACAGGAGTTATATAAAATTATGGTTTTAGCCGGGATGGCTGTAATAGCATTGGGATGGAGGGATAAGCACAAATGGACAATGGAAAAATGGAATAATTATGTCTTTGAACGTGTACAATCAGATATATTTGCACAGATAATTACTGAAGAGACATGGGTGGAGAAATGTCAAAAGATCACAAATAAATGGGGGGGATATAAGGAATGGGTGGAATAGGGGGGAAGCCAATCCAAATATTCAAATACGAATGAAAAATCTGTGCACATGGTTAAAGATATAAAGGTATTAAAGGAGGGAGGGGGAGGGGTAAAATGAATGTATAATGATCAATGATATAAAGTAAGAATATGTATATAAGTAAACAATAAAAAACATTTTTTAAAAAAGTAAGTAGCACTGAACTGAAACAGGAGTCTAGTGGTGCTTTTAAAGACCATCAGCTTTGATTCTAGTGTGAGCTCTGACTCACAATAGCTTGCAGTCTCAGATGCATAGGAATTTAAATCCATCAGGCCTGGTTTTAATACACAACCGAAAGGTTCAATTGTATATACGCAACTAAACCTTTATATTGTGTATATAAAACTAAGCCTGATGAATTTATACTTCTGGGCATCTGAGGAAGTGAGCTCTGACTCACTAAAGTTATACTGGAATAAATGTTGGGTTCATGTGGGGCGGCCCTGTTGGTCTGAAGCAGCAGAGCAAAGTTTGAGTCCAGTGGCATCCAACAAAGTTTATTCACTGTATAAGCTTTCATGTGCAAGCACAGGAATCTGAGGAAGTGTGTTTGCACACAAATGCTTATACCATGAATAAAACTTTGTTGGTCTTAAAGGTGCCACTGGGCTCAAACTTTGTTCTGGAATAAATGTTTTTAGTCTTTAAGGTGTCTTTGAAACACTTCTCTGCTTATGGGTCTCCCTTAAGATCAGTTGGGAGGTTGTGTTGGTTCAGAGAACCACATTTTCTCATTTTTCTCTGCTGTGCAGATTGGCTGGGAATCTTGATGGGGAGGGGGACTACAGAAAGAAGAGGGAAAGTTTTTGGGTTTTCCAACTTTGTAGAATGTTAATTGGGCCACAAGGGCTGTGACTGTTGTCCTGCTAACAGATGCCCCTCAGGCTGTGATATGCACTCCAATGCTGTACATTAGCTTGAAGGAGGACAGTACTGATGATACAGGAACCGTTCAGGGCTTGCTCCTAGTACATTTTACCCTTTATGGGGTGGCCCTGCACATCCTAGTTCACAGGCATAGCAATATTCAATCCACACCTAAAGCTGCATGGTGGAAGAAAAAACTGCTCCCTTGTTTTTGTGCTGAAAGACTAAGGGTTTGGTCAAAAAAGGGCCTGGGGGCTGGTATGAAAGCTGAACCAAACAATTCAGCAGAGGTCATTTCGGGGGGGGATCGCGGGGGGTGAGGTACAGGGGCGGGGCACATGACGAAGCCCTGCCCCCTGCTTCCGGCCGCCCTGCTTCCGGCCCTCATTCAGCCAGGAGTAGGCAGGAGAAGAGGGAGGGTAAGTTGCTTCCTCCCTGCCTCTCCCCACCCCTGCCTGCCTGGGGCCAGGGAGGGCCTTCGCGGGGCTTCCTTGCACTCCCGCCGGCCTTGCAGGTCCACCGCCGGGCCCCTCATGGGGCTCGGCAGTGGAGCTGCAAGGCCGGTGGCTGCGGCCGGGACCGTTGGGGGCGGGGTGTGTGGCCTTATGACACACTTCCGGTGATGTCAGGGGGGGTGGCATATGCTAATGGGTTATGCTAATGAGTTCCCCTAGCTCTTTTTTTACGAAATGACCCCTGCAATTCAGTATCCTTTGGTCAGCTACTCCAGCTAGACAAATCTACTCTATGCAAATCTGAAGGCTGGCTGGAGGGATATGGCTGCAACAAAGCTGGTTCAAAGTACTTTGTTGTCTCAAGAAGGCAGCCCACTACCTCCTCCCCTGCTCCTGCTGACCAGGTCCAAGCTAAGGTACTCAGCTTGGGCTCAGTTGGTGAGCAGGGCTCAGGAGGCAATGCCCTTTGCCTCCCATGCCCCCAGCAACCAGGATCAAGCCAGGCCCTTGAGGAGTATCAGTGGCTGCTTCATTGTGCTGTCCCAAGTTGCACCTGTTGCCTCCTTCCACACCATTGTTCCCTCCTGGTTTGGTGCTCCATAGAATAGAATAGAATCTCTCTCCAATTTTAGTGTCTTCTTCAAGGGTATCTGGAACATCTTCTGTTTCTTCATTGTCTTCTTCCTCAAACCTGCCTTAAGACCCATCTCTTTAAGAAAGCATTTCCTGGGGCACACTTACCTATACTAAACCAGCTTCTCTACTACCACCTGTTTTTCATCCTGTTTTCTAGACATCCCTGATTTGGGGACAACATTATTGGGGGGGGGGTTATCTAGTATTTATTAATAAGCCTTCTAGGTCTGTGTCGATTGCATGCTCTGTGCAGCATCTAGCACTGTGCAAGTTTTTCATTATATAGCAGTTGAAGGATACTGGGCAAACAGATTCCGAGGATGGCAGGCTTGGCAAATTCATAGCTAATTCAAAGCTTTAAATCCCCCCCCCCCCCGGTCAGTTTCTCTCTGTGATTATCTATCTAGCTATCCACACACAGAAAGAGAGAGAGCCCTGAAAGAAATCTGACTCGGAATAAAACCTTTCCCTGGAGCTGATTGCTGACACTGCCTCTGTATGAAAAAGAGCCTTTCTCTCCACTGCATTTGTGAACCACCCCGTGCTTCCCCCTTTAATGTTCTCACTTTTAACAAATGCATAAAAATTAAACAACTTACTCCCCTCCGGCTTCTTCTTCTGCTTTAGCAAATATTTACCGAGGTTAGATTTTGCCTGTGGCGCTTTGTGTGAGCGAAGCAGATTAGAGCGGTAGGAAAGGAGATGGTTTTTTTCTTCACTTTTGCAGTTTCCCCACTTTCCAACAAAGGAACCAAGGGAACAGAAAAAAGGAATCCTGTTCTAATACTGGTTGCTTTTAAGGCTTTGTATGTCTTCCAGGATCTGCCTTCAGCCACAGAAGTGTGGGGGCACTGTGGTCAGACTGCCTGAAATGCCTTGTCCTCACAGGAGCAAACGACACAAAATCCTTCAGCGCCTGTAATAAAGCTGGTATCCCCCTCCAAAAAAAAAACTCTTGGGTGGCTGCAGTTTCTGAGCAGAGATGAGGTGTTTAACCCTTTCCCCACCAGCTGCTTTTCTCCTAAAAATTGCACCCCTCTCTCATAAAATCCCCCCTGCAGGGTTCCAGGTGTATGTGCACAAAGGTGGGGCACCTTTGGGTTGGTGGGGCAGCTTGGGGAGGATGTTTTTAAATGGCAGGTTAAGCACATCTCACCCAGTACATTCCTGAGGCTGATTTTCATTTTTTAAAAGGTAGGCATTGGCTGTATAGGTAACCTACATCCCCCAGACTCCTGAGCTCATGTATGCACATTCCACAAAAACCTGGTGGGATACCTTAACCCATTACTGAATTTGACCACCATGTTTGGAATAAATATTAAGAAGGTGGTGTGATTGAGTGGCTACCAGTACAGTCCTAAACAGAGGTATACTCTGTGTTGAGCCCACTGATTTCAATGGACTTCAGAGATGAATGTCAGATGTCATGCATGTCAGAGATGAATGTCAGATGCTCATCCCATAGCTGATTGACAGTTACATTAACTCCTGTGGTTGGGAAAGGGTACAATGTCTGGATTTAGTTTTGTTCCTGGTTGTTCTGTCCAGCCACCTTCTGTTATGGATCTTGACAGAGCAACCAAGGATATCCTTTATAGAACTTCAAGTGCACTATTTATGCATTGGGGTTGTGTTAAAATATTCTATGTTGAATGTTGAAATGCTACAAAAGTGTTTTTTAACTTAAGAGTCTGTAATAGAATAAACTGAGTTTTGGTTTAGAACCTCTCTCTCTCTCTCTCTCTCTCTCTCTCTCTCTCTCTCTCTCTCTCCCTCCCTCCCTCTCTCTCTCT
>NW_015161455.1:114938-135645 GCF_001447785.1 Gekko japonicus | reverse complement strand
TCTATCTCTCTCTCTCTCTCTCTCTCTCTCTCTCTCTCTCTCTCTCTCTCCCTCTCCCTCTCCCTCTCCCTCTCCCTCTCTCCCTCTGCAATTGGGAAGCCAGCTTCTCTCCCTCCCCAAATGAACACAGTGAGAATGGAAGTGCATGAAAAGGTTCCTACACCCCTAATTTCCCCATGTGGGAGAAATGGAGGTATAAATAAAGGAAAACCAAAAAATGAAATAAATCTTAAGGCTTCCTGCCCCTTTGTCCCTCCTGCTTCCTGCCCATCCCAACCTCTTCCGTCAGTCCCCATCTGCACTTAGTTCACTCTTGTTTCACAGGGTGGGACAGAGCAGTAAGCTTTAAAAAGACACAGCTCCAGTAGTGATGGTCAAGTTGGGGAGGATTTAATTTGTGCCTCTGGGGGAGGCTTTGACATGCAGAAATTTATTGTGCCCAGAATAATGAGTTTGCCTTAGATCCCAGGTGGGCGATAAAATAAAGTGCTGCCACAAAATAGCTGCAATAGATGTCATTTTCTCAGAAGTCTGTGGCTCCACTGAATACCATCAAACAAACAGTGGAGTTCCAGAATATATCCTTACTGTATGAAAATATGATGTAGCAACTGTTGAGGGTGGAGGGCGGTGAGGACTATCGGCTGAGTCTGGAAAAAAAGGTTTGCTTTTTCTTAGTCTGTATGATGGGAAGAAATGGAACATCTTGGTGACGTATTGGATCCTGGGCACAGTCAGAGGCATAGTTCTTGGGACCACACATTCTCCAATTGTATTTATAGAAGATGCTTGCATTTTAAAAGCTAAGTAATAACACCAGATTGCATTGTGCTTGTGTTGAATAGGTCATCTTTGCATAAAATGGCAACTCTGGCAGGTCCTGTCCTCAGGCCATGAATGCCCTATCATTAATTTACTCCTGCATCCAACAGAATCCAGAGGCTGTCAGTGTGCTTAGAGAATCTAAAGGTCTTCAGGCCTTTGCCAACAAACTGGGGCTGAGTCTAGTTCTACTGGGACAGAGGCCAAAGTGCTTGAACTGGGAGGGCAGAATATCCTTTCTGTTCTCACCTGAGGAACTACCCCACCCAAAAGCCCCCTCCCATGGTGGGCTGCTATGAAATGAGAAAAGGGTTACCCCTCAGCTCACTGCACAGTGCTGGCCCTTCTCTGTGAAGTGGGAATTGCTCATATTTCTTGCCTCTCCAGGTGTTAGCTCTGCTCTGCATTTCAATGTACCCAAACTTGCCTTTTTAATTAAAGTCAGGAAGCTGCATCTTTGGAATTTTAAGAGGTTCTGGGAAGCTATGCCGGCTAATCTGCCACCAACTGCCACTGAGAGGGGAGTCAGAATGAAGAAGAAGAAGAGATTGGATTTATACCCCGCCCTTCACTTGGAGTCTCAGAGTGGCTTACAAACTCCTTTCCCCTCCCCTCCCCACAACAGACACCCTGTGAGGTGGGTGGGGCTGAGAGAACTCTGACACAAACTGCCCTTTCAGGAACAGCTGTGCCAGAGCTTGTGACTGACCCAAGGTCACATCAGCAGGTGCAAGTGGAGGAGTGGGGATCCCCCCCCCCCGCAGCACACGCACACAACACATATTCAGCATGTCTCATATGTGCTGTTATTGGAAAACATTGGTCACTCTTCCTTGCGGAGCAAAAAGGATGAATTGCACATTCACAAACACACACATGTGCAGGCTTCATTCCTTTTATTTGCAAACCTCCATACATACCTTTCATGCATGCTCTTTCACACATCTCTTCTTTGCCCATTCACACACAGGACACTTTTGCCCTCTCCCATGCTTGCACACATACACCAAAGCTCACGATCTGATCTGTGCCATTAAACCAGCACAACTACTTTCCCAACAGCTGATGAAACATTCATGTCTCCTAACCGCATGCTGACATTTAACAAGCAGAAAATGTAGCGTATACAATGAGAGGCTCCTCCAGGCCCAGAGTGAAGACAAGGCACAGCACGCTCCTTTCCTTGGCTTTTGTCTCCTGGCTTTGTCTCCTCACCTGGCTTTTCCTCGCACTAGAGCCCGAGCATCCGCTCGTTAAAGAAGAATAGTGGCCTGGCATGCTTTTGAATTGGAATGCTGCTCCGTGTTCCATGCAATAGAGGACTCGTGAGATAACAGAAGGGGGTAGCAGTTAGCAGTCGCTGTGATGGGCTCAAATGGGCTAGATGAAGATGGAGGCCACAGCGAGACCGGAACATCTGGGCCTTTAGAAAGTCCAATATTTGCAGCCCAGCCACGATCAAAGTCTACGTAGGCAATTGGGTTTCCTTTTCAGGCTTCCTTTTTTGCCTAAGACCATTTATGTTTTCTTTCTTCTGGCAGTGTTAACTTCCACTTTCCCCTCTATTATCATCTCTGGTGTGCTTTGACAGTACGTCTCAAAGATAAAATGTGTACCATTAGTCAAAGTTAGAGCTCTCCAGTTTACCTCTAAAGACTGTGAAATAATTCCCTCTTCAGTTGTATGCTGAGGATGCTGCAGAGCGGTGGTCTTTAGCCCATAGGTCAGGACCCTCAGGTGGATCATGGAGCCCCACCTGCTGGGTCTGGAACTCTTCTCTTTCCACACATGCTGATAGGAATGTTTGTTCAGGACTTTAGTCTGTTGGGGATGGATAGTAGTTACAAAGTGGAGAGCCAGTGTGGATTTTATGGGGGGGGAGCATGGGGTGGGGGAGCAGATGCATGAAGACCACAGAGGTTGGGGAAATTCCTAGATTTTTGCAGATGCAGTGACTGGGAGTGAAGGCACTGAGCTGCTGACATCAAACCCCACTGCCACATTTTCTCCCTCTACGAGAGAGCAGGAGAGAGCCAGTGGGAGCAGAAGGTAGCCTGACACAGTGTCAGCTACGCTGCCATTGTATGTGGGGAGGGGTAGGAGGCTGCTGGGTGAACGTCTTACTACGCTGGAATGTTAACTTGCACTCCTTTTCGCTGAAGTCTTAGCTGTTAGCCAGGTGCCTGACCTTGGTGCTTCACGCACTTTGCTCTGCCTGGGAATGTGAACCCATTAGTTTAGGCGCAACCTGTTCATATCTCTGATTGGCTCGGCTCCATCAGGGAACCCCACTTTGAACGCAGTATATCTTCTCCCTCTCCTGCCTTTAGGGGTAGCTCTAACATGGAATGTATGCAAATATGACCTGCCTTTACTGTACTCAATAAACTTGATCCTTTTTGAAGGAACGTTGTTGAGACTGATTGCTGTGGGACTCTGACACACAGCAGGCAAGCTGGTAAGCCCACAGGGTGGTGTAGCAGTTAGACTGTCTGACTAGGATCTGGAAGACCCAGGTTCAAATCCCCACTCTGCCATAGAAGCTTACTGAGTGACCTTGGGCCAGTCACGCATTCTCAGACTAACCTACCTCACAGGGTTGTTGTGAAGATCAAATGAGACTGAAGTAAGCTGCTCTGGGTCCCCATGAGAGGAAAAGGCAGGGTATAAATGAAGTGAATAAATAATAAATACATAAATTAATTCCACAATTATGGAGACATGAGTGAGAATTCCCATTTATCATCTCAGAACTCTGCCATCTCATTCTACTGCATGTGTGGACCACGCTTGGTTGTTTCATGATGATTACAGTGACGATGTTCCCCAGGACATATGATGTTTTAGGACTTCAATGCATACGTTGACACACCCCTATGTTTTAAGTGAATGTGGGCACGAATACTTCTGAATTTGCTGCTGGGTAAGGTGGGCATGCACATGTAGTTGCATCCAGGGGTCTTTAAAAAAAAAAAGAGCTGCAGGAGCTCATTAGCATATGTTATGCTAATGAGCTACTAGGCTATTAGCATATGCCACGTCCTCTGACATCACCGGAAGTTGTGTCTGAAAGGGAAACAAAAGGGGGGAGGCATCTTCAAAAGCCTCCCCTTCCCTTCCCCAACTGGCCTGCGGGGGGGGGGCAGGGGCCTTTTGGGGCCGGAGCATGCTGGAGCACTGCTCCGGCAGCCAGGAGCCCGCACAAATGGTGGTAGCGGCAAGCCCTGCCCCCAGTTCCCCACGCTGAAAGTGTTGCAGCTGGGGGGGACGCCTGGAGAGCCCCGCTGCTGGGTCCCCCGAGCCCGTTCTTTCATAAGACGGAGTTAGGCAGTTGCCTAGGGGCGGCATTCAGGGAGCACTGTGCTGTGCATGTCGGTGGTCCTCCTCCTGCTGTTGCCGCCTAAAGGACTCCATGTGGGCCCTCCTGCTCTGCAGCGCAGTTTGCCACTCGCCTCACCACTGCCGTTTTCAGTGGGCAACCGAAGCCCCAGCCGAAGCACGCACAGTTCCCAGGCCCCAGCGTCCCTGGACAGTGGACTTGAGCTGCAACAGGCGAGTGGGGGGCGGTTGGTTGGTTGCTCTTTAATGTTGCTCCCCACACACCAAGAAGACAGAGCATCGCTGCTCCAGACAGAGTGTTCATAGAATCACAGCATTAGATGGGTCCTCCAGGGTCATCTAGTCCAACCCATTCTATACCTCATGGGCCTCTGCTTCGTGTACTGTCCCTCCATATCTGGCATTCCACATACGAATGCCATTCAGCTATGTTGGCTAAAGACTGTTTATTTCTTCTATGCAGTTTATACTCATGCAAATGAGGCAAACTAAGACATCAAGCCCGCCCCCCTTCCAGCAACACAGGCACAGAGCAAAAGGTTGACGAGACATCTTCACCTCGGGCACATTTCCACCCTGTCTCCAAAGAGTTACAATTGCCCTGCGAGGGAGGCCAAAGGGTGAGGAACTGCCCCAGCAACACAACTGCCCTGCAAGGGAGGCCAAGGCCAATCTGCTTCTCAGTTGGTTTGCACTTCTGCAGTACAGAATTTTCAACAGAGCCCATGAAAGTTAACTGGCATTCTTGGATCTCGTTATATCAAGTGGAACTTCAGGCATTTCCCATAGTTTCCAATGGGCATTCTTGCCATTTGTTTTGATATCTCCCCCACACACACCTCCACATCACTGCAGCCCACCCCTTCCCTCCTGCACATTTTTTGCCTGCACTTCAGGATGGGATGGGAGCTCTGGTTTGATGCACACAAGGTGGGGGGGGGGGGTCCCCATGTTTAGGAATGCCTGTCAATCCAAACTTTGCAAAACTTTGTTGGAAAACTGCTGGAGTAGGCAGTGTCTCCCAGCCAACTCCAATTTGGGAAATGTCTGGAGATTTGGGAGGGGAAGGACTTTAGTGGGTTATAATGCCATAGAGTGCACCTTCCAAAGCAGCCACTTTTCTCTGGGGGGAAGTGATCTCTGCCATCTGGATCCCAGCTGTAATCCTGGGAGATCTCCAAACCCTACCTCGAGGGTTGGCAACCCTCACCTTGATGGTCTTTTTAACAACCCGATCCCCTACTTCCTCCAGGGAAGGGCGCCCGACTCTCCCCCGCTCCCCCCCCCCACACGCCAGCTGCTCCTAGAAGAGCTGGTTCTATGGTTGGGGAGAGGCAGCCCACTTTGAATGAGTCCTCTCACGGCAAAACCCATTATCCTCTCTAAGCACTCAATGGCGGCGGCGGGGTTGGGTGCACGGGACCCTTGGCGCATCACGTCTGGGTGCAGCATGCCTCCTTGTGTCCCACAGATCGGAACGGGTGGGGGCTGCCCAGACAGCAGCCAGGGCCCCGCTCCACTTGTCATCCCCATCCCTTCTTCCTTCCTTCCTTCCCGTTGAGGGGGGAGGGTAAAGAGAGCAAATCAGGAACGCACAGGGTCCTCCGCAAGCTCTCTCAACTCAGCCCCAGCACAAAGGAGAAGGGGAAGGCATTGTCCCAACCAGGCCTCCCTCTCGCCTTCCCTCCCCTGGCTCCACAACCGCAAGCAAAGCCAGCTTCCTCCAGCTCGGAGAACTGCCCCCGGGGGGGCGACACAGGGGTTCCAGGGCCCAGTGGGTGCCCAGGTGATGCCAGTCTGGGTCAGCGGCCTTCCAAGCAAGCCCCCCCACGCGCTGGCTGTCCGCTTGCAAACAAGAGATGCCGGAGCCGAAGAGTCAAACTCGGGGGTGGAGGGCGGTCAGCAGCAGCGCCGGGAGATCTACATCTCCGAGGGATTTGCAAAGCACTTGGAGGAGAGGGGCCAGCCCGCCTCTACCCCACCCTGGAGAGGTGGATAAAAGGTCCTGGAAAAACCTGGAGGGGGCGCGTCCACCATGCCTCCGCCTGCTGGGCCCTGCCCTCCCGCAGCCTTGCACAGGGGAAAGGGAGCAGCCCCAGGAGGGGGCACCGGTTGGGACTGGGAGACGGCCGGGGGGAGCAGAAGGCAGGTGGGTAGGCCCAGGGGCGAGGACAGGATCCTGCCAC
The DNA here is from genome assembly GCF_001447785.1 of Gekko japonicus. Classification (NCBI taxonomy): domain Eukaryota; kingdom Metazoa; phylum Chordata; class Lepidosauria; order Squamata; family Gekkonidae; genus Gekko; species Gekko japonicus. The sequence goes on along the minus strand of NW_015161455.1, from coordinate 129,298 downwards.
CTGGCCTCGCCACTATAGGTAGCCGCAACACCACTTAAGGTCCTAATCCTCATCTCAATAGCCCCTCCTCCCCAGGCCGCCACTCTGCCCACCACCAGCAGCTGGCCTTTCCCACCCTCGAGTTGATTTGCTGCCGCCCCATTGCTCCCCGGGCTCGGCAACCAACCAACCGCCCTCCACTCGCCTGTTGCAGCTCGAGTCCACTGTCCAGTGATGCTGGGGCCTGGGAACTGTGCGTGCTTCGGCTGGGGCTTCGGTTGCCCACTGAAAACGGCAGTGGTGAGGCGAGTGGCAAACTGCACTGTGGAGTAGGAGGGCCCACGTGGAGTCCTTTAGGCGACAACAGCAGGAGGAGGACCACCGACGTGTACAGAACAGTGCTCCCTGAATGCCGCTGCTTCTTCTGCCAAGCGCTGTTGGAGCAGGGCTTTGGGTGAGAAGGGGGTGGGGCGGCAGGCCAGCAGGGCGCCCTCATAGGATGGCACCCCTAGGCAACTGCCTAACTCCGTCTTATGAAAGAACAGGCCCAGGGGACCCGGAGGCGGGGCTCTCCGGGCATTCCCCTGGCCGCAGCGCTTTCGGCGTGGGAAGATGGAGGCGGGGCTTGCCACCGCCACCATTTGCATGGGCTTCTGGGCTGCCGGAGCAGCGCTCCAGCGCGCTCCAGCCTTTAAAAAACCCTGGTTGCATCTACCTAACTGGTGTATGTACAGTTGTGTGTATGCATACAGCCCCATGCCATGCTATCTGGGGAATATTTATTGCCTCTCAACACCAAATGAAGAAATCTTGTTCCACCCTGGTAGAATTCTAAGATTCCCCATCAGTGCTCAAAAAGGACAGGGTTTATGCTTGTTCTCTACTTGATGAAAGCCACACGAAGGATTTTGGCAGCTTTCTAGGGGCCAGGGGTGCATGTAGCTGGGAAGCTGGGAGCCCAGCCAGGAGGCTGCGTCTGGTAAGCAAGGCCTGCAGCTGCTCCAGTACAGAGCTATATTTAGCAGAGGGAAAATCTTGCTTCATTGGGAGACAGCAGCAGACCAAGGAAGCAAATTCTGCTGGGGTTGGCACTGGAGGGAAGAGTGTATGAATGACCAGGATCAGCCACTTGAAATTCCACAGTAGAGAGTAATTTAGAGGATGGGCTGCTGGCCAGGCATTAACCAGCAGTGTGCCCATTCCTGCCAGAATGCCAATTAAAAGTAGAGGGGGTGGGGGTGGGATTAGCTTGCAAAAGTGATGGTATTTGTGGTATGAAACATGGACAGAAAGCTATTTGTTCACTCTCCTTCCACCACCATCCATGAGCACTAGAGGCAGAAGATGGGGGGGGGGGCTACAAGCCACATGAAGAATCTGCTTATCCCTACCAGCTGAAAAAGCAGATGAGGGGTAGAACAAGGCACAGACAGCGAACTGCAAACCTCTGATTGTCCTGGGATTGTTCTGCAACCACAACCGTGAGCAACATTATACCTTTTCCCTTTTGTGGTAAATTGTACAACTAATTGTGTGGCTTGTAGGAAAGTGGATACTGTCTTAAATACGCAGCTGTATGCACACACACACACACACAACTCAAGTGCTACTAAGGTTATGCTCTTGGCAATTTGGGAAGCGGAAAAGATTCTTCTTCCTCCCTATTGCTTTCCTGTTCTAAATTTCTCCCTCCCAAAATGGCATTTTCATTTTACAAAGGGGCAACAGGTGCAGTCACTTGTTTGAGAGTCATCTGTAGTTAACCCTTTTAATTCATATACAGTTAGCACAAGATCTATTTAAAGTTCCTGTATGAAAAAATTAGCTAGCCTGAGGGTATTTGAAAGCATGGCTTATCCTCATTCCCTTGCCTTCGCATAAAGACCTTGCCCTCTTCTTTGAGATGAATTGAAATTCAGAGTGTGTAACATTCATATGGGTACTCTTTGGCCTTCTCAAATATGAAGTATGAAGTACATGCTTATGATTCTTCCAAGCTCAGTTTGGCATCAGAGATAACTGAGCAGTCACATAGCATGAACCATGCACATGTAAATTTCTGTGCTTCTGGCTCGTGTTGTGATGGCTGGCTTTCCTTCTAGCACATTTGAGTTGCATCTTATTGCCTGTTCCTAACAGTATTCCCATGTCTGAAGCACAACCACAATCCATAACCAATAGGATAATCTTGGGTTTCTCATGAATCTGCCCTATATTGAATCAGACTATTGGTCCATTAAGGTTGGTATTGTCTACTCAGGCCCCGGTCACACGGTGGGAAAAGACATGGCCAAAGCACGGCTTTTCTGAGCCGCATCAAAATAGACGTGTGGCGGCGGGATCAAACAGATCCCCCGAGCTGCTGCACAGTTGCTCCCTGGCATGATCAGATGCCGTGGGGGGAGGAAGCCACGGAACGGAGAGTGAGGCAGCCGACTGCACATGTGCGCGGGAGCCTCGAATCCCACGGCCGCCCTTGCTGCGGAGTTTCAGGTAGGTAGTACTCTTTTCTAGGTTTGGGGGGTTTTGCGCGGTTTTGCCCGGAAAGGATGGATCGGGGACGGATGCACTCTGCTTCCCAGATGTTGTGGTGTGATCGCGCCTGTTTGATGCGCCCCCGATCCGTCCCTCTTGCGGGGCAAAACCTCCCGTGTGACCGGGGCCTCAGACTGGCAGCAGCTCTACAGGGTCTCAGGCAGTCTTTCCCATCACCCACTGCCTGATCTTTTTAAAGTGGAGATGCCAGGAATTGAACCTGGGACATTATGTATGCCAAGCAGATGCTCTACCATGGAGCCACGGCCCATCTCTGTAATTATTTTCAGAGCCCACCCTATCACAAGTGCTAAAAACAGATTGTAGCTGCAGACAACTGAAAGTTCACAGTCTCAGTTGTATTTTTGCCAGGGTACACCAGAGGTCATTTCGGGGGGGATCGTGGGGGATCGCAGTTCCCCCAGGTGAGGTATGGGGGCGGGGCACATGACGAAGCCCCGCCCCCTGCTTCCGTCCGCCCCGCTTCCGGCCCTCATTCAGCCAGGAGGAGGCAGGAGAAGAGGGAGGGTAAGTTGCTTCCTCCCTGCCTCTCCCCACCCCTGCCTGCCTGGGGCCAGGGAGGGCCTTCGCGGGGCTTCCTTGCACTCCCGCCGGCCTTGCAGGTCCACCGCCAGGCCCCTCATGGGGCTCGGCAGTGGAGCTGCAAGGCCGGCGACGGCGGCCGGGACCGTTGGGGGTGGGGTGTGTGGCCTTATGACACTCTTCCGGTGATGTCAGGGGGTGTGGCCTTATGACACACTTCCAGTGATTTCAGGGGGTGTGGCATATGCTAATGAGTTATGCTAATGAGTTCCCCTAGCTCTTTTTCTACGAAACGACAACTGGGGTACACTCACTTCTCTGGCAGGAATTGCTTCTTATCCTCAGCCTTCCTTGGACTGGGAGCACAACTGAGTCCGCTTGTGCTGCCTTTGGCTCAGTCGTCCCAGCAGTCTCTGTTAAAGGAGCAGAACGCAGCTACTTGCAAGCTGGTCAACAACTTAGAGCTCTTGGGCTGTGACTGACTGTAAACTTTTTGTTTGTTCTGCTCTGCTGCACCCTGACTTCTCTTGAATCTCTGTCTGTCTCTGCCCCAAGTCCTGCCTGGTGTGTTCTCTGACCACGTGCCATTGAGTTTTCCTGGTCCTGCCTCAACCTTTTTTCATCTCCCTGATCCAGATACTCCAGCCAGGCCCAAGATTGTCACTGATGCATTCTACCTAGATTTCTAACTCATCCATCTTTAATGACAATTTCCCCTGGTCTCCTGACATATATGCAACTCCATTCCCATTCCATATCTGAAACATTGTCACCAAATTTTCATAATCCAGATTCCTCCCAGTATAGTAAAAGCAGTTTCTATCCCCAAAACTTCCATTAGATTGTATCATTTCTCCTGTTTGTTCTGATAATGGGAAGTACAGATTTTATTTAATGTACTTCTGTAATTGCACACAGTCTAATCCTGAAAGAACCCCCAAAAAACACTCTTTACAAAATGCTTTCTGCTCAATTAACAATCACTCACTGTGTCCCAGTCCCAGAATGCCTTGTTATACGCACTGTAGAAATCAGGAATGTTGTTTCTCTTCAGACTGGGATAACATTCAGTCTGGCAATGGTTTGTTAGCTAAACGTCAGTGTGAACTGCACAGTGTTACCAACTGGCAACAACACATGATGAATGGCTTACACAGAATAGCCTTTGAAACATAGCTTCTACATTTTTGGTCAGAAATGCCCAACTGGTGTAACCATCAGAAACTAGGAGTCCCGAGACACAGACACGTACACATAGGTACGCACATTGCCTGTTTACCCAGATGCACATCCTCTCCCTTCAGGGCTGGAGAATTATGCCTTGAATATGTTGCACAAATGAATAATAAAAACAAAAGAAAATGACCCTCTTTATGGAACTCATTTTATGAATAAAACAATTATTCTGGTAATTGAAAAAATGTGTCATTAAATTAAATGCAGTAGTTCCTATTAAAATTTTAGTGGGTTTCTTTTCTTTCCTTTTTTCTTTTTTTCCCCTCCCTGCCGCCGCTGGCGGCGAAGGGTTGGTAATTATAGCGGAGGGTTTCGTTTTCTCTTTATTGTTTTTTAATCTCTCTCAGTGCAGTGCAGCTCCAATGATATTTTGATGTCAAGGAGATTTAGAACAATATCCCTGGTGCGGGGAATGGTGGAGGGGGGGAAGTTGGGAGAAGGAAAGGCAAAGAAAACAGCTGTTTCTTGTCCTCCCTTTGTGTGCGAAAGAGTTGGGGCTCCTTCCCCTGGGTGTGCAAATCCACAGATCCAGGCTTTTAGCAAACTCTGGCTACAGTCCAACCAAAGTTAAGCACATGGGAAGGACCAATGGGTTTAAAAGATGTTTTAACTGTTGGCTAGATTGCATGCACACCCTTTCCAGAAAGTCAGTGGCAGGCAGGCAGCAGTGCCATCTCCAGGATGGGGGACTCCTAGAGACTTGGCAATGGAGCCTGGGGAGAACAGGGTTTGTGGAGGGGAAGGAGCTCAGTGGGGTATAATGTCATAGGGTCCACCCTCCAAAACAACCTTTTGCTCCACGGAACTGATCTCTGTAGCCTGGAGATCCGTTGTAATTCTGGGACAGCTCCAATCCCCACCTGGAAATTGGCATGCGGTCTTAGTGGGAAAAGATGACACAGACCTTTTCCTCACTTCAGTGTTGCCGCTGTTTTCTAGTGAGTTGGAGCTGATGCTCCAACTTCACAGCACCCCTTCTGCTCAAGGGCGTTCATTTTGCGGGATTTTTTCCCTTGAATTCGGATCCAACCCTTCCCATGTGTTCTGCACTTCCTTTGAAAGGGGGTTGTGCAGCCGTGTCATCATGTACTTTATCAGACAGAGTCTCCTCTTTTTTTGTTCATGTGCAGTAACATGATAATATGACATTGTAAAAGAAAAGGCTGGGTGTATCATGTGGAACAGCATGGTTGCTGCCTTTTCAAAAGTCCCCCGCTCCTCCTTAGTCGCCAACTAAGAAAATGGCTGGTGAAGATTCCCACAAAACCCTAACGAAAATAGTGTTCTGTTCACAATTGTTGAACTGGGTACACCAATTCATAACAGTGTTATTCAATAATTATGAAGCACACTAAATGGAAACACTGCACTTGTTGAGTTTTCATGATTATCAGATCAGTTATATAATTCCATTATTTTCAGATGTTTACAAGATTGAATTGTCATCAGAAACACACTGGGAGCTATAGGGGAAGGGAGGGGGGAGAATGAAGAATAATACAAGTGCAAGGCGACAAAACCTACCAACAAAAAGGGAGGGGGAGGAACTTCATGGATGGGTAACTGCATGGAGAAAGCTACATTAAACCTCACTGTTCATTTTGTTCCTGCGCTATAACGCAGTGAATTATTAAGTTTTTAAAAATCAGCATCATAATGCAATCAAAACTATACTTTAGAAAGTCTGTCATTTGTGGGACTTGGGGGGCAGGGGCAGGGAGGCAGGCTGTACATGAGATGCCGACGCCGCAAAAGAGCAGTGGGAAACAAAATTCAGTTTCAGGAATTCTACACTTGAAAACTGTGAGTTAATACCTGAAAGAAAAAAATCATGGGGAAAGTAAATCTGGAAAACGTGGATTAACAGGGCAGTAAATTCAGGGGTACTCATGGAACAGTAAAAATTTGTGCAGAAAATTTGACAAACATTGAAGATTTCAGAACGCCAATGTGGCGGTTTGCATGTGTGCGGAAACGGCCAAAGTTTTGCAAACTTGATATTTGTGGGAGATTCTGTACTGCTGATTGTTATGAACAGAGTAACCCCTACCTTCAGCGGCCTGGAGAGGCCTGACTAGCCTGATCTCATCAGAGCTTGGAAGCTAAGCCGGGTTGGCCCTGGTTAGTATTTGGCTGGGAGTCCACCAAGAAAGACTAGGGTTTCTGTGTAGTGGAAGGCCATGGCAAACCACTTTTGCTCGTCTCTTGCCTTGAAAAGCCCAGAGTCCTGGGGTCTCCATGAGTTGGTTGCAGCTTGACAGCACACAGTTATTATGTTAATTCCTACCTACAGGCAAAAGCTTCAGTAGGCTTGCCAAGTCCCCCCAGGGGGCCACGGTCATCCGAGGGAAAACTCTATGGTTTCCCCTCGGATGGTCGTGGCCCCGCCCCCAGCGTGCCAGGTGTGCCCGCGTCACTTCCAGGTGATGTGGATGTAGCGCGTGTGTTCTCCAGCTACCAGCTGGCAGTCCCCCGCTGGCGGCTCTATTAACACTTGGCAACCCTAAGCTTCAGCCTTATGGGGATGAGAATGGAGGAGGATGGGAGATGGAGATGTTGGTTCATGAGGAACTCTGGAGAGAGGAAAGGATGCTAGGACAGCCTATTGGGTACAATATGCAGTCTATTCAGTTTGGAGATCAGCTGTAATTCAGGGACATCTCCAGCTCCCACCTGGAAGGTGGCAACCAGTGTTCCCTCTAAGCTGAGTTAGTGTGAGCTAGCTCATAGTTTTTTAGCCTCCAGCTCACATATTTTTGTCTCAGCTCAGGAAGGATGGCTCCACAGCAAACAGATATATGCAGTAGCCAAATCGCTCACTCACAACTTTAATGCCAGTAGCTCACAAAGAAGAATTTTTGCTCACAAGACTCCACAGCTTAGAGGGAACATTGGTGGCAACCCTACACCATTGATGTCAAATGCACTGATGTCTATAGGTTTCAAAGGGTCCAGCTCTGACAAGGATTGCACTGTAAATTGCTCAAGCAGATTGAAAAAATCAGCTCAGTTTGCTGAGCTTTCAAACTCCACACAAACTACACGAAGCAAGTGTACTCAAGGATGTATAAAAGGAGGTACCCAAAAGCTCTAGATGAATGATTTCGCCCCATTGGCTCCTGAAGCAAACTGTATATTCTTCTCCTTCACATTTCTCCATGTTGAATTACAAGCAAGTTGAATATCTCAGCTTTTAGCCGGTTCTCCCATGTGTGTGTTTAGTATATAAATAGCATAGAGGCTTTTAGGCACAGGCCAGGATGGTTTTCCCTTTGGAGATAAACTTTGTAGTGTTACATTTTTCCCAATGACCCCCAAATGGTCTAAGCGAATGGAGATTAGATTGATAATTTTTGGCTGGAACACCTGGTTCAGTGTGGCTGATGCTGGTGATTTTATTAGAAATGTTCATGGTTTATGGCATTTGGACTCTTTCAAATGCTATATTTCAGCTTTTCTCTTAAAAAAAAAATACAGACCCTTCCATCTGCTTGTGAAAATGGAGCCTACTTGGGCGTTACTTCCTTCCCATTCTGCACAGACTCTCAGCCACGTTCAGTTATTCCATTCAATTGGGGGTTATCTGCACTTCCCATCAAGAGATCAAAGTTATCCACCAGTCCCCAGAGCTGCAGAGCTCTGAGCATGAGCAGTCTGCATCCCATTGCTCTGGAATAGAGAGCAGCTGAGTCTCTCTGTGGAAGGCATGGTGGGACCGCCTCTTAGGTTGTGTCTGCTGGTGAAAAAGGAAGGAGCTTTCCTCTTTGACCACCCATAGAGGCTATGCTGAGAATCATGGGACCTGCATGTGGATTTTTGTGAGGGAAGGAGGAGGAAAGGGGGCACTAGTGCACTAGATGCCTCACGTAAGAATATAAGAAGAGCCCTGCTGGATCACACCAATAGTCCATCTAGTTCAGCGTCCTGTATCACACAGTGGACAAATAGTTCCTCTGGATGACCAACAAAAGGGAAGAGTGGCTGAGGCCTTCCACTGATGTTGTCTCCTGGCTCTGGGATTCAGAGACTTAGTGTCTCTGAATGTGGAGTAGCCACTGATAGACTTATCCTCCATTGATAGACTTACCCTCCATGAATCTTATCTAATCCCAGGGGTCATTTCCTGCAGGAGCACACAGTAAAGAGCCCAGGGGGCGGGCACATGCAACAAGCCCCACCACCTGCTCCCAGCAGCCCTGGGCCATGAGTAGCAAGAAGCAGCCAAGTAAGTTGCAGTGGGTGTTGCCTTCTGACACACTTCCAGTGATGTCAGGGGGTGTGGCATATGCAAATAAGTTGTCCTAATGAGTTATGCTAATGAGCCCCCGCACCTCTTTTTCTACAAAATGACCCCTGTCTAATCCCCTTTTAAAGCTGTTTATTCCTGTGGCCATCACTACATCCTCTGGCACTGAATTCCAGATTTTAATCACTCTCTGTGTAAAGTAGTGTTTCCTTTTGTCCATCCCGAATCTACTGCCCATCAGTTTCATATGATGGATCCCTTCCACTTCTCTCCCTCATAGGCAAGATTTCCCCTCCATTTCTCTGTCCCTTCACTGACTGAGCAGCCCTGGTAACATGCTTATTCTTCCCTTGAAGAAACCTTGTCTGTCCCACCCTGTGAGTAAGGTATATTTTGGCTGCTTGCTCAGCCCGGGAACTTGAGGGAAGGGATAGGTTTAACTTAACTTAAACCCTTGAAAATGGCACTTGAGATGCCTTAAAAATTCAAAAATAACAAAAGGGGTGGGTCAGTCTGCACCTTTGGGAAAAGCTCCTCCCTCTGAGCTGGCAGGGTTACCACATCTTTGTGTGCAATTCCTGCAAGGGGAGTGGCTTCTCCCTCATAGCCCCAGTTATCAGCCCTGCCTCAGTGCAGTAGGGTGCCGTTTTGCCGTGCCCCAATTCCCTTTTTTAAAAAAAGTTTAAATTTTTTCTTACCTTTGCTTTGCCCCTCTTTGGGGGCCATGAATTTTCGCCATGGCACCCGGGGGATTCAATGGGAGTGTGAAGGACTTTTGTCCCCACCCCCTCCCCAGTGCTGTGGGAAGGGCCTTCACCCACTTCCCCAGCACAAACGCAACTGAAGACTGGATGTGGGCCCGGGCCACATACAGCCAACAGGAGTTGCCCTTCTGGCCAGGTCCCCGGACTCAGTGAGAGAGAGGTCTTCCTGGCATGGCAGGAACTCCCTGGAGTGGCTCGGCTCCACAGCCCGAGCCTCATGGAGGTAAAGGACTTCAGCGCCACTGATGCAACCTACAAATCTAGGGGACACTGAGGACTGGGGGGCACATAGGGACATATGGGGTTTTAGGTACCTCTTCTCCCCGCTTGTTTCTGACACCCATTGGAGAAGAATTATTGCATACCGCTCACTGGACTCTGATGATAAAATCCAACATATTATATTTCCTCCACAGTCCCTTAAAAAGGTGGCATATGGGATGTAACTCCACAAAACACAGTCCTTGGACTGAGTCCAGGTCCTCGCTGGATCTGCTCGATCAAACATGCACTAGTAAGTTCTGTGCTGGGAAATCAATCTCAAGGCACATGAGGCCCAACTTAGATCAGCCCTCTACAGATCATTTTTCCAACCTCTACAGATCATTTTTCCAACCTGAAGCAGCCTTATGGGAGTGATATTTGCCCTGTAGGAAAAATCTTCATGCACCCCATCAGTGCACATAGAATCCCTAATGGGGCACATAGTGCTCCTGTGACAATTTCAGGTTGGGAAATAATACAGGAAGGAAGGCATGACCCTCTTCTATCTGTGTGCTGTGGTTCCAGTTGGAATTGGGCACCATCTGCCTGAGGACTGAGTTCCGATCAAGGAACTCTCATGCACATGTCTGGTTGTGCAGCGACAAGAAGAGGATCCAAATACAAAACATAATATGTAAGTAGGCCCACAGCAAGTATGAGTCCAATTAACAATACGAAGTTGGCTGATAGCCATCAGGCCGAAGCCAGTCATTGAATATATGCCTGACATCTGTGTACCATATGCATACGTATCATAAATATACCTATATAAAGCTGACTTGTCCAGAGTGGTCACTATGTCCTAATTTTTTGAAGAATTTAGGACTGCCAACCTCCAGAGATATCATAGAATTAGAACCGGTCTCCAGACTACAGACATCGTTCCCCTGGAGAAAATGACTGCTTTGGAGGGTGGACTCTATGGTGTTATATCCCACTGAAGTCCCTCCCAAAACCCCAGCTAGGGATGCCAGCCTCCAGGTGGGACTTGGGGATCTACTGGAATTACAGCTCATCTCAGAGATCACTTACCCTGGAGAAAATGGATGCTTTGGTGGGTGGACTGCACTGCTGTATATTCTATTTATTTATTTATTTATTTATTTATTTGGGAATGGGAAAGTGTCCAGGCTCCACCCCCAAAGTCCCCAGGTATTTCCTGAGTTGGACCGGGCAATCCTACTAGTGAGATAAGAATCCTATGCCCCGAGTCAACCCCTGGCGGCCCATTGTTCTGAATTTGTGAATGAACTCAAGTTCAGCAATCTTGTAATCTCGTCTTGAAGCTTTTCTGTTTGAGGAGTGCCACTCTTCGGTCAGCAATGGAAGATTGAAATATTCTCCCACTGGTTTTGGGGTGTTTTGGTTTTTTATGTCAGATTTATGTCCATTTATTCTTTTGGGTAGGGGCTGGTCTGTTTTTTTGCAATGCAAAGAAAAGAACAGCATTGTTGATACTTGCTGGCATAGATTATATTGGAAGATGGACAACTGAATGAACCTGAGATGGTTATGTCTGGTGTTGTTAGGTCCAGTGATTGTGTGTTGTCAGAGTGGATATGGGGACAGAGTTGGCATCTTGGTTTATTGCAGGCCTTGGTCCCAGAGTCTGTGTTATTTACGTTTTTCTTTTAATGTAATTGTCACCTCCAGGTCAGATTTCTTTTGTAAACTGCCTTGAGACATTATGGCTGGTATGAAAGGTAGCAGCATACAAATATTGTAATAAATAAATGGAGGCAGCAGTAGGGTTGCCAAGTGTTACCTTCCTCCGCAGCGGGGGACTCTCGGGCCGATCACGGAGAGTGCGTGTGCCGCATCCACATCAGCAGGAAGTGACGTGACGACGCCGGGCACGCTGGGTGCGGGGCCACGACCATCCGAGGGAAAACCATAAAGTGCCTGGTGACGTGCATGTCTGGGCGGAGTTCCCCCCAGAGCCCGATCCGGTGGCGGCGGGGAACGGGCCTCTGGGGCGGGGGTTTCCCCGACCCCCGGGGGGACTTGGCAAGCCTAGGCAGCAGTGAATTAAAGGTTAAGAACCGCTTGGCTAAATGGTGCCTTAATACAACCACATAGTCTACTTGATCCCTGTTTGGATGAGATCATTTCGGGAAGCAGCAATTCTTGAGGGGAAAATAGTACTGAAGCATGAGCAGAAAGTGAAACAAGAGTGGCAAACTGCTTGCAAATTTTTCAGGGGATCTGGGGGAATGCTTCACAGTCCCCCACTTTCCAGTGTTGGCAGGTGTATGTTCAGGGATATCTTGAAACAGGTTTGTGAGATTAAGCTGTTGAACAATGGGGTCTATTCCCTAGCTCACCCAGATGTCTGCGGTTCAACTCCCAGGTGGTCTGTGGATTAACCAGAACTGCAGCTTATTAGCATGTGTTTGGCAAGGATGATCTGGAGACAATCCATGGATCTCTAGTTTTCATTGTAATGTTTCCCAGCTGCTGACTCGCACTCCTCTTGGTTAAAGAGGTTTCAGGACCCCGTGACTTTACTGTACTTGGTGGATGTTTTACAAGAGCCACATCAGTCTCATCAAGGGCTACTGGGCTAGCTGACTGGCTGGGGAACTCCACACACCCCTTTTTTTTGCAATGTCAGCATGACACAACTTCTTGCTACATGCTGTCTCTTCTTGGATAAATAGCTAATGGAAAGGGAGCAAATCCAGGGAATCCCCTGCTTAGGGTTGCCAGCCTCCAGGTGGGGCCTGGGGAATCTCCTGCTTTTATAACTGATCTCCAGCTGACAGAGATCAGCTCCCCTGGAGAGAATGGCTGCTTTGAAGGGTGGGCTCTATGGCATTGTACCATGCTGAGGCCCCTCCCCTCCCCAAACCCCACCCTCTCCTGGATCCACCCCCAAAGTCTCCAGGCATTTTCCAAACCAGACCTGGCAACCCTACCCCCGCTTAGGCCATTACTGGAAATGTGTCTGTTTAAAATAGCCTAGTCTCTCTGCTGGCTATGGGCCTGAGCATCAGGCAGTTTTTTGTAGGAAAAGAGAGCATTCCTTGCATGCCCAGGGCTCTGCTGGAGACAGGAGCTTGGCCATTCAGTACTGTAGCATTTTCTATCTCATGCATGATGCCAGTCCCCCTGCTTGCACAAGCAGCATGGTCTAGCCTTATTCTCCAGTAGAACATCTGCTGGGTTGTTAGCTATGCAGCACAGAAATCCATCTTGCCACGGCCCCAATCAGACTGCAGAGCTCTGTTCAGCCTCAGTTGGGGGCAGAGGGGTGCTTCAGCTACTTCAAAGGCAGTGCTTTTCAAACATCTGATGATTAGGAAAATGCCCCTTTCTACATATGCTGAAGAATGGTAGTGCATTGTAAAATATTATGTAACCTCTTTTGGATACACAGTTAATGGGGCGTTTGGGCCAGGCCTTTTGGCTCTCTGTTGCTCTGAGTAACTGAGCTTGCATATTGGAATGCAAATAGCATGTTCCTATACTTGTACATTGCAAGAGGAGATTGGTAGTGGTGGATATACTGTCTTTCTGGGAAATTTGTCTGCCATTATTGATTTTTCTCATTGTGGAACCCCCTACTAAGGTTTCAAGGCCTCTTGAGGTGTCTGAGAACATAGTCTGACACCAGCAGCTGCAGAAAAATGTCTGAGATTAGTGGAGTTTGCCAAAACTTGAGTGGAAAAAAGCTACGTGTTTGTTGTGTGTAAAAAAAAGGTAAAGGTTCCCTTGCTCGAAAGCCAGTTGAATCCGACTCTAGGGTTGTGGTGCTCATCTCCGTTTCAAAGCCAAAGAGCCAGCGCTGTCCGAAGACGTTTCCGTGGTCATGTGGCCAGCATGACTAAACACCAAGGCGCACGGAACGCTGTTACCTTCCCACTGAAGTGGTACCTATTTATCTACTTGCAATTTCTTGCTTTCAAACTGCTAGGTTGGCAGGAGCTGGAACTAGAGACAGGAGCTCACCCCGTCATGCGGCACACTCGGGTCTCGAACTACTGAACTACCGACCTTCCACAGCCTGCAATTCAGCGTCTTAACCACTTGAGCCACCGCAGCTCAAGTGTGTACACTTGAGTGTGAGTGTACACGGAGCAAATTCTACATTTCTGTAGAAATGAATACAAATGGTAAATTTGGCTTACTTTGCTTATTTCTAAGGATTTAATTGGCAAAACTGTGCTCTTCTTGTATCTAGGGTTTGTTTGTTTTTTTAATCATGCTGTTATTTTGTGCTTTTAAAGAGTCTGCTTATAGCAAAATTTCTTTCTTTCTACTATAAGGGGTAGAATCTTGGTGTTGTTTTTTTTAAGGGGGGGGACATCAGGATGTAAAATGGTGTCGTGCTCTGCCCATAGCCTTCCTTATGCCATTTCACAGCCTTATGAGCCAGTGTGATGTAGCGGTTAGAAGGGCAAACTAGAACTGGGGAGACCTGGGTTCAAATACCAACTGAGCTATGAAGCTCACTGGGTGACCTTTGGTCAGTTGCTCTCTCTCAGTCTAATCTGTTTTACTTGTCTGTTGGAAGACTAAAAGGGGGAATGTACACCACCACTGTGAACTCCTTGGAGTAAGTGCAGCATAAAAAAGCTGTAATTAATGTCCATAGCATTGCTCAAAGATTTCTGTTGACTCTACTGAGTCTAGTTTTATAAAAAAAACCTCTTGCCTTCTGTGGAGGAACTGGTAAAAGGTTTGGAGGAGAGGGGAGATAATCTCCCCCTCCACACATCCTCCAGTAAAATGATACCTGCTTTGACACATTGACATAGATAGTGTTAAGTCGCCCATTTAACAAAGGAGTC
>NW_015161455.1:110399-114705 GCF_001447785.1 Gekko japonicus | reverse complement strand
GGCTACCAATGCGATTGGAGGGATTAGGATCCTAGCCCAGGACGAAGCTTAAGATGGTGATTCAATAGGGTGATTGACATACAGTTGTCATTGCACTGAATACACCATAGATAGAATTCATTCTGTCTACACATTTTCAGTAGCTTGACTGCATGCTGTTGGTTTGGGTTTCCCAATTGTTTTATTATTTACAAACATGCAATCAACCTTTGTACATCAGTTATTCCAACAGTATTTACACTCATAGTCCTTCAGATAAGTCGGCATTTGCCGCGAACGCTGGGACCTGCGGAGCGGTGCAGGCTCCACGGGCAGACAAGGTTGTGGGTCAGAGTGGGGTTCACTACAGCCTGGATCAGGCACAGACTCGACTGGGATTTCAGCCCCGCACACAGGGTTCTGCCCTGACTCGGGGACAGTACCGGGCCTTTCGGTACTCACCGCCTGCTCTGGGTGGCCAGATGACCACGCCGCCCACACGCTCTGCAGTCGACATCACGAGCCCAACAGGAGTCGCGCTGGTGTTTCCCGCCACAACCGGAGCAAGGCTTGACGTTGGTAGTCTTCGCTGGGGTCCGCTTGCCTCGAACCGCGTTGACGTCATCATCCGCGTCTTCGCCCTCGCTGTCTCGTTGAGCGTGTATACTGGGCTCTGCCACCCGCTGGCGGACCTCCTTCGTGGACTTCTCCGCTGCTTCCGCGGCCACGGCCTCTTCGTAGGCCACTGCCCAGGTCAGGGTGGTGCGGGCGAACAGCCTCTGTTGCAGCCTTTCATCTTTGAGACCGCAGACGAGACGGTCTCTGAGGGCTTCCTCCACGTTGTGGAAATTACATGGCCGTGCGGCTTTGCGAAGGGCCGCCACGAAATCTGCGATGGTCTCGCCTCCGGCCTGGTTCCGCTTGTAAAAAGCGTGCCGGCAGGCGATCTCCGACGGTTGTGGAGAATAGTGAGCCTTAAGCTTCTCCGTGATGTCAGCGTAGGTGACAGTCTTTATATCAGTTGGGGCCACCAACGACCTGGCTATGTCGAAGGTCCCCTTCCCGCAGGAACTCAGGAGGCACGCCCGTTTCTTGGCCTCGTCTGTAATGTCGTGTGTCTCCAGATGGAACTCGAACCTGGACAGGTAGGAGTCCCAGTCTTCTGAGGAGGGTTCGAAGCACTCGAACTTCTGGCTTCCAGCCATCGTGGGAGACTTGGGCACCGGAGCTGGTGGCGCCTCCGCCGGATCGGCTGCTGTGCTCTGCCCGCTTTCTTCCGAGTCCGAAGTGTGGATGTCCGCAGGGCTGCCTACCTGCTCTAACATCCCACCTTCGTCGCCAATTGTTAGATCGCGCTAACAAAGGACTCTTAGAGTGATTCAGCAAGTGATTCAGCTTTATTGGAAGTAACGAGCAAGCACTAACTCAGTAAGAAACCAGAACAGAAAACAGTGGGAGCTTATGCTCCTTTTAAACATAACCGGGCTAATGTAGCCACGCCTATTTACAATTAACAACCAATGAGATTGCTTAGTTAAGGACCAATGGGAGTCTTTCCCTCCTAGGGAATGGTATCGTTCTGATTGGTCGCTGTTACGAAGCGACCAATAGGAAGTTCGCTCAGAGGAGCCCTGGTCTGGCTCGAAGCTTAACAGGGGAGTCCTATGAGGTGATTCATGTAATCATTTCAATACATTACAGAGTCGGAGAGTGATTCAGCAAAAGATCAGCTTTATTCAACAACTCATACTCAACTCCAAACAGATCAACTCTGATATCCAGAACCGCTTTTGCATTGAAGCTGTTCTTCTTTTAAACTCTCCCGGCTAATGTAGCCACGCCCTACTATACATTACCAACCAATAAGATTGTATACATAATGACCAATCACAGACGTTCCCGCTCAGGGAGCTTGCTGGCACTTGATTGGTTGGTTCTTCCTGGGCTACCAATGCGATTGGAGGGATTAGGATCCTAGCCCAGGACGAAGCTTAACATGGTGATTCAATAGGGTGATTCACATACAATTGTCATTGCATTGAATACACCACAGATAGAATTCATTCTGTCTACACATTTTGAGTAGCTTGACTGCATGCTGTTAGTTTGGGTAGTTTACAGGCAGTCAAACTGCTGCCTTGTAGATTAGATCACATTAATCATATCAGGCCCAACATCCAAATCATGTTAGCCCCAACATCCACTTGTTTTCTTTTGGTACTTTAGTAGGGTTGCCAGGTCCCCCGGACAGGTGGATATTTGCCTGCCCAACGAGCCCCTTACCTGCTGGCCCAGATCCCACCCCCCAAAGTGCTGGCATCCTGGCAACGTGCCCAGCATGATGATGTCACCTGGAGGTGACTCATCACACAGGGGCACATTGCGGAGGGACGCTCTAGCATTTGAAGGAAAACTCTATGGTTTCCCCTCAAATGACCATGCCCCACCCCCAACATGAGGATGTCACTTTCAGGTGACGTCACTGTGGCACACGGGGACAGGAACGGGGACAGGAACTGGGACACCCCCCCCCTGCTGCAAGCCAGGTAAGACCTGGCAACCCTATACTGAAGACAGAGGAATGGTTCCCATTTTGCTGGATTCAGGCCCACAGCAGAGGTATTTCCATGGAATTAAAGGATAGATGGTGTGACATGTTGTCATGGGCAGCAGCTAGGAAGGTTCACT
This sequence comes from Gekko japonicus, assembly GCF_001447785.1. Taxonomy (NCBI): domain Eukaryota; kingdom Metazoa; phylum Chordata; class Lepidosauria; order Squamata; family Gekkonidae; genus Gekko; species Gekko japonicus. Next base: position 112,038 of record NW_015161455.1, on the reverse strand, counting down.
ACTAGCTGCCACTACTCTGGTATGGGTCCCCTTGGGAGGGCTCAGAGCACCCACCCTACCCCTTGTTACAGTACTTTTACAACAGGTCGCCCCTTATACATGACCAAAGGAGGCATGAGGACACAGGCAGAGTAACACATAGTTTATTTAAGAGATTTAACAACAATTTTAGATCAATAACAAGTAGAAAAAATGAGCAAAGTAAAGGCAGGCAAAGCAGTAAAATAATAAAGCCTAAGGCGTCTGTCTACACAGTCTTAGCCTTCCCTAGGGCACAGCCTAACTCACCCCTTTTTGAATGAGGGATCCCTCTGTCTGCAGCAGCTTCCACCAGTCCTGCTCCCTGAGAGAGAACATCCTTTCACTCTGGGCAAGGCCTTTTATCTCCTCTTCCCAGGCACCACTCTCTGTTCCCCTGTTGGTGTAGTTTTCCCTCCAAAATCTCCTGCTACCCAATCACATGATCCAGAGGGAACCTGGGAAATGTAAGCCCTCATGACTACTCCCATACAGGCTTCCCTGGAGCCACTAGGCCTCCCCAGTGCCTGTAGGCTGCACCACTATAGGCCCACATGTATAGTACAACCTTGAGGGGAAATGAAGAATTTAGGTATACTTTCAAAAACAGTATTTAATCCTTCTTTAATATTTAAAGAAGAAAAATACACAACCTCTATTGGATTGATCAATATATCCACTATTTAACTACTCACTCTAAAATATAGAACTTCCAAAATAAAGTATTAAAATATAAAATATAGAATGAGAAATTAATGTTTGCTGGAATATTTCAGATATGGGCAAATCCAAAGTGTTTTCTTTGATCAAAAAACGTGTCCTAGAAACTGATTACAACAGTTTGATCTTAAGAGCCTGTAGAATTTGCTTACCCCAGTCTTTTCCCAAAAAAATCTTTTCCCCCCCATATGTACTATCCCACGATACTGCAGAACTTTCTTATTTGCAAGACTGAATATTATACCCTCAATGGTTCTACAAGGGAGATTTCTAAATAGGCCTTATTCTGATAAAATTTGCCCTTGTGGCCTTAATAGGATTGATACATCTTTTCATGTTTTACTTGAATGCACGTTTTTTTTAGTATATTAAGGGATCATTATATTAAGTCTCTAATTGATCAATCGTCACCTTATACCCTGGAAACTCTGTCTCCTTTGCTTAGTGATAAGGATACTAAAAATCACTCTGGCAATAACAAAATTTGTTTCAGTCCTTTTAGCCCTTGCGTTCAAAGAATGAGGAATGAAAATCTTCTGCTGCTCAAGATTAGTTAATCAATGAGCTTCTAAGGGAATAAAAGAAAAAGAAAAGAACTTCCAATCAGCTTAGGATAATTCAAGCTACAGTCTAGTTGCTGAATAGAGTTGGTGCCTCTCACACATGGGGGGTTGAGAAAGTGCAGCAAAAGTGGTGTTGTGAGCCTGTGTCTAGTGTTGGCAGACATTATGCTTGTCACAGATGTCCTTGTTAGCCTTCTCATCCAACCAATTTGAAAAGCTCTCAAATCAAGCAAGGACTTTTCAAGCAAGCAAAACAGCAGGCATGGTCTATATGTGTGCATGTGTGCATGCATGCGTGCACATGCATGATTTCCACACATACCTCTTCTCAAGTCAAC
>NW_015161455.1:100302-110272 GCF_001447785.1 Gekko japonicus | reverse complement strand
GTTCGTGGTCAAACCACGAACCAAACTGAACAAGGAGGTTCATTCACAAACTGAACTGGTTCATGGTTTGTGGACCCACAAACCCTGTTGAAATGGACCACAGTCCCTTTAAACGGGGTTTGCAGAAAGCCCGAAAAACAGCTGAGCGACAGGGAGCAGCATGTTCCCCGCAGTTCAGCTGTTTCGGGCTGTCTTGTGTGCAGTCCCTCTAAACATTTAAGGGACAGCAGAAAACATCCTGAAAAACAACTGACGGGTGGGAGGCAATCCCAGCGGCTCAGTTGTTTTGAGCTGCTTTGTGCAGTTCCTGCTGCTCAGCTGTTTTTCGGACTGTCTTCTGTAGTCCCTTTAAAGTCTAAAGGGACTGCACAAGACAGCTTGAAGCAGCTGAGCCACAGGGAGTACCTACCCACAGCTCAGCTCTTTTTGTGGCTTTTGCAGGGAACAGAAAGCAGGGGTTTAAAGGGACTCATCCTTGAACCACCATGAACCGCTTTAAAAGTTCATAGATGTTTGTGATGATAGTCCGCTCACAAACTTCAGTTCATGAACCACAAATAGGGCAAAATTTGTACTGTTATTATTATTATTAGTGAGTGGGTGCTAATTTTGTACTTGTGTTTAGAATCGGCCAGCATGTCCACTTGGGTGTGTGTTTCACTGACAGGCCATTCACACATACCTCAAAAATATGAATGTATGAACCTGCCATATGCTGTCAGGCTACTGATCCATCTACATCACTATTGTCTATTTCAGCGGTCAGTGATTCTCCACGACCTCAGGTGGAGCCCTTTCTCAGCTGTGCCTTGTAATACCCTTTAAACTGGAGATGCTGGGAACTGAATTTGGACTTTCTGCATGCAAAGCATGTGCTCTACTGCTGAGCTATGTCCCATCCCCAAGGAGCTGCGAGGCAGACAGTACACAGCAGCTTACTGCAGTTTCTCAGTTTTCGTCTTCGATTGCACATCATGGTTCTCAGCATCTCTTGTGCCCTTCCCTCCCCATCAGAATTCTAGAGAACTTTTGCACACATACCCAACTGGCATAGCTGATGCTGTCTCCATGGTTATTTCCACACTCAGTTTGGCTTTTCTACCCATGATCCTCTTGACAGCATGTTCAGCCTACCCAGTGAACATCAACCTGCCCTCTTGGTTTCCCTGGTTTGTGTGAATAACATATTTTCTTAGGACTATTTTGAAACCAAGTATTTTATTTTCTCAGTGTGCCATTCTTGGAACAGGTTCAGTGGAGTTTTAACAGATTTTCAAGGAGTCTCTCTCACTTGGCAGTGGTTGATTTTCCTGTAACAGTTGATTTTCCTGTAGCAGTAATGGCAACTCCTGAGGTGTTACCAGAAGGAAGTGATGCAAGGTTATCGAAAGGTTTTCCAAGACAAAGCCTGTGCTGTTTTAACTAACAAATATCTTATTTGTTAACTCAGAGTGATACGTTTCATGAGCGTTGGTGTGGGTCTCTCCAACAGTAGAGGAAAAGAGTATCTGCAACTGTTGGATAGTGAAGAGGCTCTCCCAGAAAGGGGCAGGGTGCCCAAGCAGCTATGTGGTCACAGATACAACAGAAAGGAATGCTGCAGTCTTGTTTCATTTTTGTATTGCGTAATGAACTGGTTTAGATATTGGTCTTGAAGAAACCTTGTCTCTTTGTCTGCATCCACTGATTCTTCCTTAATTGATAAGAAGTGCACATGAACTGATTGAAAGAGGAGACTCAGTCAGAGAAGCAGAACAGAGTCCACCTGGTGCCAAAGAGATGACAGACATAGTGGCAGGTGAACATCCCTTAGGACAGTGATGGCAAACCTTTTAGAGACCGAGTGCCCTAACTGCGACCCAAAACCCACTTATTTATCGCAAACTGCCAACATGGCAATTTAACCTGAATACTGAGGTTTTACTTTAGAAAAAACAACTCATACATTAACTTAAGATGATCCAAACAAAGTAAGGAAACCAATCCCAAATTATTTCATTTACTTAAAATTATTTGGCAGAGAATTCGGCACTTTAATGATGGGTTGGGCCTGGCTGGGGCGATGGCACCCGTGCCCAAAGAGTGCCACCTCTGGCACCCGTGCCATAGGTTCGCCACCACTGCCTTAGGAGGTGTGCCCTCTCTGTAGCAGACACCCACTTAACTTCCAAAGACAAGGATACCTGGAGGACAGTCGCCTCCAATGATAAGATTAACTGACAGGCAGGTTCACATGAGATTATGATCTTCCATATTACCCGTCCCCTCCTGATTTGAAGTTTAATGCTGAAGCTCTATTCCATGTTTCAGTAATCAAAGAGATTAACAGCGCAATCTATGCAGAGTTACTCCAGTCTAAACTGAAGTATTTATTGATTTGTTTATTTTAAACATTTATGTCCTGCCTCATCGCCTTGTATTTATGGCAGTCAACAATGCAGCAACCAGGTTGCAGGAACACAAAACTATAATAGTCCAAATTAACAGAATTAAAACAGAGATTAAAACATTCACATTTAAAAGCACTCAACATTTGAAAAACAAAGGGATTTAAAAGCACACACAGGTTTAACAAATGCACAGGGTCAGAATGAGCACAGCCAAATCTGCTGAAACAATTTACCCTCCAGCAAATCAGTGGAGGTGTAGAGCATGGCACTGAGGCACGAGAGATGCCAGATTCCCCTCCCAAGATTGTCTGCCAAAACTCACCCCTCCCTAATTTGAGGAAGAGGATGAAGATAGCATTATTGAGCTCCTTTTTAAAAAACGGATGAAGATAGCATTATTGAGCTCCTTTTAAAAAACAAACAAACCCTGAATCATCCATTCAAGTTGGTGGCACAACATGATGTTGGAAGCTAGTTGGTTTAGCTTTGCAGAGGACGCTGTGAAAAGTGATAGATCTGCCAACTAGTAGCTCCCGTTATTAACCCTCTAGAAAATTAAAGACCTGTTAATTTAAGAACCACACGTCAGGGTAGGAGTTTGTGCTGCAGGCAGCTTGCAAAAAAAGCTACTCCTAGGCATAGTATGGTCTGACTTTCTGGGATCAGAACTGACACGTGAGGAGATGGGAAGTTTCATTCCAAGATTGTGTCATCTCTGCAGGAAGCACCAAGACATCTTCTGAATTGTCCTCTTCTTCCCACTGTTTTGGCAGTTACAGGTCAGAACAAAAATGTAAGCAACCACCAGAGGGTGCTTCTTTTCTAGTTTGCCTACAGCAGGGCTGAGAGACTTCTGTGTAAAATGTAGTTCTCACATTGTGGTCTGGGAATATGGTTGCCAGCCTCCAGGAGGGGCCTGGAGATCTCCCGCTTTTACAACTGATCTCCAGCTGACAGAGATCCGCTCCCCTGGAGAAAATGGCTGCTTTGAAGGGTGGACTCTATGGCATTGGACCATGCTGAGGCCACTCCCCTCCCCAAACCCTGCCCTCTCCTCGACCCACCTCCAAAGTCTCCAGGTATTTTCCAACCCAGACCTGGCAACCCTATCTGGGAACCCTGGAACAGGGGTCCCTAATATGGTTCCCATGGGCACCTGGGCACACACCAACACTTTCTCTGGTGCTCACTAGATGTTTTTAGGAAGTGGGTGTGGCCATTCTTGCCTAGCAGGGCTTTTGATTGGCCACTGGAGATCTGATTGGCACTGCGGATCAAAATAACGTTTCAGTGGGAGCTACCACCATAGTGTAGTTTTTGTTCTGTCCCATCCATCTTCCCTGTACTTGGACTTCCTCTGTGTGGCTTGGCTATCTGCAGCAACCATTTTGCAGTTGCGCCTACACCCTGTGTGACAATTCCAAAGGTGCCCATAGGCTCAACAAATTTTGGGACCCCTGCCCTCAAGAATCCTGCAAGAGAATTCATAAAGACAAGCAGCAATTGCCCCCTCTCCAAGATCTTGAGTAGAAATTTTGGAAACAGTGAAGAAAGCTGTAGCAAGCAACATTCTTGATCTACAGCCAGGAAATATCAATGCAGCAAAGGTTATGGGGATTAAAGAGAATGGGGTAGCATTCTTTCTGAAACACTATTTGCTAATTGCTATATATTCGCTGTAATCAACAGATCCTTACATTCATCAACAGGCTGTTCACTGCTGGGGGGGAGGTAAGTCTGCATGGGCTGGTACAGAGCATTGGTATAAAAAAGGACAAAGTAATACCTCCCATTGTCTTCCTTGAGTCCCCCTTCCTAAGAATGACTGTCCTACTAAAACAAGTAAAATTTCAAGTTACTTTCATTCTTGTTCACTGATACGTACAAGATGCTTCATATTCACTTGGAAATAGGAACAGAATGGCAGTAGACAACTAGAAGATAAATTTAGAAAGTTTTAAAAAATGGGAAATTATGTGGAAATTAATTGATGCTCAGCATAGGAAAGTAAAAGCTCAGTTTCCTTCAAAGGCATCGCCAGGGGTGAGGAAACTAGGGGCAGAAAGCCTTCACTATGTGCCACTCACCTATATGGTTTGCATTCTATAGTTCAAACATTTGTGAGCTTTCAAAAGAGTTTATCAAAGCTGTTCCTCATGCTCACATCTAACAGAGACTCAGCTAATGGATTCACAGCTGCCCCCTGACCATATCAGGACAACTTTCCAGCCAGCAAGATTTCCCAAGCACCAGCCAGGATTGAGTGTGGAAGAAGTATGGCTTGTGTTTGTTCAGTAGCCTGGGGTGAGCTCTATGGCTGGCAAGGATCTCTCAGTGATCTCAACCATAGGGCACCCAGGCCCCTCTGATCTCCTCCAACTAACAATGCCTTGATGGATTTGCATTTGCAGCCAATACTTTCAAACAGCTTAAAATTTCCCTATTCCCTCTTTGCCTCTCTCTTCCTACGCCTCACTTTCTGTATCAAATTGTGTGTGACAGCATAGCAGGAAACTAGTTCTGGATATTTAATGGTATGGATGATGCCTCCTAGGAGGGTTTGAGGGGCATTCACAGCCAGCAGGGCCAAAGCTGAGAGGCAAGAACTTGGAAAGTGAATGGATCTGGGACTGCCAGGGCTGGGTCAGTTGAAGACTGCCAATGTGTGCTGCTGAGAGCCATCTTCAGAGCTGTGGACAAAGAGGCCACAGAGCGGATGCAGTGGGATGGTGGGTCTACAAAGAGCTGCTGGCTGGGAAAGTTGGGGGGGGTGAATGGACATAGTAGGAGGATTGTGGGTTGGAACTGTGGGATATGAGAAGAATCAGTGAAGACCATAGAAGGGGTAGCATGAAAGTGTGGTTTGAGGACAGATTGTGGACATGCACAGGAGGGAGCCCAGCTTCAGGCAAGTGCATTAATTTACATAATTAGACCAGTGGGTCTAATACCCAGTCCTAATGGTAAACCCCACCCCAGCTTGTTTTCATTTCAACATGCAGTTATTAGATGTGTGAGTCACTATAACCCCCTTATCAATGTCCTTTCAAGCTAGCCGGATCTCGTCAGCAGATCTCGGAAGCTAAGCAGGACTACTTAGATGGGAGATGACCAAGGAAGTCCAGGATTGAGATGCGGAGGCAGGCAATGGCAAACCACCTCTGACTGGCTCTTGCCTTGAAACCCCCAAGGAGTCGCTTATAGGTTGGCTGCAACTAGATGGCACTTTCCACCACTAGTATGAGCATGCACATTACTATAATTCTGTTATTTCTTCGTTTTCAGAGGACAGCCATGTTGATCTGCAGTAGAACAGCTGGATTCCAGTCGCACCTTAGAAACCAACAAGATTTTGGGGGTGTAAGCTTTCGAGAGTCAGGGAGCTTTGACTCTTGAAGGCTTATACACCCCAAATTTTGTTGGACTTTTAAGGTGCGACTGGGCTTGAATCCAGCTGTTCTATATTTCTTAATGTCTTTTCTCGCCCAGCACACCTTTTTAATCCAGTCTCCTTACCCGTGTATCCAGATTCCCTGTCATCTCTTTGGGGTTTGCTCCGGTATATTCCTTCTTAGATAGTTGTACCTGTCAAAGGTGGATGAGCTGAAGGGAATCTTGCCATTGCAAGGGGCTGGGCTAGATGACCCTTGGGATTTCTTACATTTCGTTTATTCTTGGCGCCTTGCCCAGAGCAGACAGATAATTCATGATCCTTCTTAGCAGCTGTTGTGAGTTGCCACCAACTCAGTAGCTGGCAAGGGATTGCTATATACAGCTGTCAACCACTGGAGCTACCCAGCTAACTTTCACACCCAACAGATGTGCTGAGATTAAACTGCCCACAGAGATATTGATACAGATTTAGCATATGTAGCAAAGGAGGGAGTAGGAAAATAATGGTAGATTCATTTATTAGAAGACTGAACATGAAGGAGCAAACTTGAGAAACTTTCGAATTCCCAAGGTCGTAACCTTTCCATCCTAACTACTATACTAACAAGGTAAAGGTAAAGGTTTCCCTTGCTCGAAAGCCAGTTGAATCCGACTCTATGGATGCGGTGCTCATCTCTGTTTCCAAGCCGAAGAGCCAGCACTGTCCAAAGACATTTCCATGGTCATGTGGCCAGCATGAGTAGACACCAAGGCTCACGGAATGCTGTTACCTTCCCACCGAAGTGGTACCTATTTATCTACTTGCAATTTCTTGCTTTCAAACTGCTAGGTTGGCAGGAGCTTCCACCCTATTTTATTACTGATTTCCTGGTTTTTATGTACAATGTTATGCACAACTCTAACCTTGCTAAATTTTAAAATTGACAAACCTGACCATCATTTTAAGAAAACAGTACATCTCTCAAGATTTAGCCATTTGCCAGTTTTTGGTTTGCAGGAAAGAGCCATCTGGGGCTGTTGCCTCCCGCATCCAGGTTGTTGCTCCTGTTTTGTGTCTAAACAGGAGCGGGGGTTTTAGAGCCTCTGCATGATGTCCTCACCAAATTGTTCACTTTCTGTGTTTTCCCCTACTGTGTTGCGATCGTTCTAAAACCTGGTTTGGCACAATCTTTTCAGTAAGATTGCATTCAAAGCTTCTTTTTCAAAAATCCTGTAAAAACCCTCCAGTAGTGGTGGTGGTGGGGGATCAGGGGCCAGAGGGGAAGGGGACTATGGCAAGGAAAATGTGAGGGACACTACTGTACAGAAGTCCCATTGCCACTGTGAATGCCTCTACATTTGCAGTGGCAATGGAAGGACAATGGAAAATTGTCACTGTGTGAGTGCAGCCTAACTTCAAGGTAACACTCAGGATAAATTCCCATTCCCAGGTGGTCCATACAGGCAAATGTACATGAACCCTTTCCCCCTTTTTAGTGAATTATCTAGGGTATAGTGGAATTTTAGTGAACTTGATGAAAAATAAATGGGAAGATCACACTTCAGGAACTGGCACAGTACCCCAGTTTGGCTCATGAATAAATCTCAGGGTAGAGCCAGATGTTTAAGTCTTTTTCTTGAAAGTTGTATGGTTTAAAAGAAGGACTGCTGCTTGTGGTATGTATGTACACTTCCTACTTTGCCTCTGGTAAGTATGTTATTGTGTCAAAACCCTGCAAATTCTATTTGACCAGAGGCAACAACAAAACTTTGTTCACTCTGGGAAGCGATGCCTTTCTCAAGCCCTTTTTATTCACTTAAAAGCTATTGTCTGTCTCCAGCCTCATTCTAAAGATGCTGAACAAAAACCAAAGTCATTGCGAAGGAGAACCTAACCCCAAGTGACCTTGTGAACAATTTATTTGCAACAAAGCTGGAACCAGGAATGCAGGCCCTAAGCTGGCATTTCTTCCTCGCGCTACACTGGCTCTGCTTCCACCCCCACTCCCCAGTTCTCAGTGCTGTGCAAACAGGCATAAAAGAAAGCCTAATGCTTCCACCAGAACTCAAAGAGCATCCCTTATCGCTTGCACACATTGCCTGCTAATGGACACCTCCCCCTCTCCTTCCTTCCTCTTCTGACACACAGGCTGTTCAGAATTATCTACCACTAACAAATCACCCAGGGGTGTCTTTTTTGAGGGCACACATGGCCAGGTCAGTACTCTTCACAAGTGAGCAGAGATCCATGAAGCCGCTGAAGTGTACATTACCTGCAACTCACAGCCAAGTTACTGGACCTAGCAGCTGGATTGGGGCTAGTGATGGCTATAGGACTGGTTTGCAAAGAGTCTCTAGATAGCATTAAAATAATTTAGGACTCAGTGCAGTTGCAGAGCTACCATGCTGAAAATTGCTTCCTGGTTTAAAGAGGAGTAAATTGTCTTGCTTCATCTTATTCCTCCACAAAAATATGTTTGGGGGGGGCGGGGGGAGAAAAAAACCTTACAGCGTCATAGCTGTCATTTGTATGCAGTCCTTGCAATGCCCTTCTCCTCCCTTTGACTTTCCCAAGCTCCACAATGAGATGTTAGCTGTGGGGAGAGGGTGATGGTCTTGATTATTTACAAGGAGATGCAACAGGAGACATGAATGAATTGGTAAAGTGTTTCTGAGAAAGGGTTGTTGACAGAGATGAAGCCATGCCATATACATTTCTTTAGGGGAATAAATAACTTTGGGGAAACCTCAGTCCAGGTGTCCCTGAGTTGTGCTTTTAATACAGAAGCGATGTGAGGAACCAATGCACATGTGAGCAATGCAAACTAACAGCATACCAAGAAGCGAGGCAGATCAATGCCTTTCCCTCATGCTGGTCATTACTTCCCAGTTTCTTTCCCCCATCATATGCTTTTCTTCCATTTACTGTTTCACACCTGCCATAGCCAAGTCGTTGACCCTCCAAGTCGTTGACCCATCCACCTTGGCATCTTCTCCATTCTGTGAACAAGGCCCTTCCACTAATAGAAGAAGAATGTGACGTCAAGTTGCAACCAACTCATGGTGACCCCGTCCACAAAGAGTTCCAGGCAAGAGATAAGCAGAGGTGGTTTGTTATCACCTTTGTCCACATAGCAACCCCAGACCTAACCATAAAAGCAGCTTTTCTCTAGAACTGGTGTGTGTCTGCATGTGTGTGTGTGGCTGATGAGTGGATTGGTGCATAGCAGAACAGAGGGATTTTTAATCCCCTTTGATGGACTTTTGATTCATCTGCCTTGTTAGCAGCCTTGTCCATTTGGCAGCCTGGCAGGGAATCTGCATCAGTTTTGCAGGCTTAGAAGCTGCTGTCCCCTCTGTACAAAGGGATTTACTAGGAACGGTGGAGGCAATCCGTCCGCTCTTTCTGTTTCCCGTGACTCGTTATAGGTGGTATTAGGTTCCATTACCCACTATCAGAGTCATCCTTGGGCTGCCCCAATGCTCTCCTGCCCTATATAATGCTTCACTCCTCCTCCTCTAATGTACCGGGTGAGACACAGAATGCCTGTTATGTAAATAAAGTGGGAAAGAGCTTGATCCCATTAGGAGAGATTAGTCCCCTCTAGTATTAAAAGGCCAGCAGGGACAAGAGGGACCGGAGACAATTCTATCACTCCCCCCCCCCATTCTCGTCCCTCTGTTATGACTCCCTCTTCCATCCCAACCAGATCCTCTTAGCATCTTCATGTTTGAGACAGTTTGATCAAGCAGGAAATGCTTATGACTGAGGGTAGCTGGGTGGGGGGCAGGGGCAGCAATCAGCACTTCTACTAATATGTGTCTGAACAGACAGGGTAAACTGGGGCAAAACGTGTTTGGTACACTATTGGGCATAGCAGAAACCATGTGTTGTTGTTGTTGCTTTGATTTATTTTGTTACTGGAAGCATTTATATGGGCTGGCACCCATGGGGATAGGCAAATCCACACAATGGGACCAGCCATGGCTACCGTATAAAGTTCAGTAAATCCAAGGGAACAAAAGGTTTGCAGGAAAATCTTGGTGTGTTTTTTTTTAACCCAATCTAAGGGTAAGGCCTGTGCTTGAGCATAAAAAAAAAAAAATCCAACCTAGAGCTTGGGCAGCATTTTGGGTTCCCATAGAAACCCAAAATATCATGCAAAAACATGATACAAAATATCACGGCTAGCAGCAGGTGAGGAGGG
>NW_015161455.1:93867-100267 GCF_001447785.1 Gekko japonicus | reverse complement strand
ACGGAGTTCCAGCTGGCTCCCGAGTTGGCCACGCCCAGCAGGAACTTATTAGCATAATAGGACACACCCAACAGCAGAAACTCATTAGGATTGGGTACGTTATGGGTGTGTGGCCTAACATGCAAAGGAGTTCCTGCTACAAGAAAAGCCCTGGGTCTTGACAACAAACAGGGTAAACAGAATAAGAAGCAAAAGGTGGGTGTGGCTGGATGACTACACTTCTGGTAACATGGGGGTGCAGCCAAATATGCTAATGAGCTGGGTTGTCAGGGGTGTGGCCTAATATGCTTATGAGTTTCTGCTGTTGGGTGTGGTCTATTATGCTAATGAGTTCCTGCTGGAGTTTTTCTACAAAAAGAGCCCTGGAAAACTGGATTATAAAAATTATAACTAGGGATCTAGTAGGCTCAAAGTTTCTATTCCCTGTGCCCTTGCTGATTGGACTTCCTTGAATTTCGCATTTCTGAGGGACATCTTCCTTCAATGGTCAGTTTTTAACATAATGCCTTAACAGAGCAATAGCCATGTGTTCACAGGTCTGGGGACTTCCACAGACAGGTGACCTCTTCCACTTCCTTGCATGGCATGATGTTTTTAACCTTGTTGGTTTGGGTTTTTTCGGAATTTTGACACAAATTTCTCAATGTCGTTAACATCTGGTTAACATTCTGCGGTCATCCCAATGGTGACACTGCCACATCTGCCTCTGAGCTCCTTCTTGAAATTCTGATCTGCTTCAAGGTTTTTTAGATGATCTTCAGAAAAGTCATTTAAGGGGTCATACTTGACAAGGAACAAGCATCAAGTATCATAGGAGGTAAAACAACAACAACAGGGCATGTGATGTGTTTTTCTGTTTTAGCTGTGTGAGCACTTTTGAGAGGAATAAATCAGGGAGATGATATACCTCTACCTGTGACACAGGCAAGTGACATTCATGAAAATACTCACAGAAAACACTTTGTCACAGAAAGACTCATGGTTATACCTGCTTTAATGATTGGTTATGGATAGGACTTAACAGCACAGGTGATATACCATCTATATAAAGAATCCTTTTTTCAAAAACTTTCCAAGAATCATGAGTTTTCCTGGATCTCAGTGACTTGCTATGAAGGAAAAGGCAGCTTTGGCTTTGCCTCACAAGAAGTACACACAGCTCCTGAGGTTTCTAGTGTCTGTTGTGTAAGCCGCCTTGGGCAGGTTTCGGGATAGGTGACACAGAAATGCACTAAAGAAAGGAATGGCTTATCCAGAGACTGTTCGGGGAAATCAGTAGACAGATCAATGGGTTCAAGTGGCCTTTGGCAAGTACCAGCCATCTTCTTGCAACCTGTGCAATTTTTAATTAAGTGATCAAGGGCTGAACTGGGGGCAACAGTAGGAATATAAATTGAGGCTGAAAGGTACTGGCAAAGGAAAAGGAGGGACAGTACTCAAGAGCCTTTAAAAGAACGAGAGTGAACCCAGGGCTTTGAAAACAGTGAGCAGGTATGGTTAAGAGGTGGGATTTAGTGGCATTCCAGAACTGTGGGGCAAAGGGGGTAAAAGGTGCCCTCAAGTGGTCTATGCTTGGCAAACTGAGTGGGCACTGACCTCTTCTGGTCATGTCAGCTGGACCACTCTGGCTGTGAGCTGCAGAACAGATGTTGCTGGTGCTGCCTCGGGCTTCTCCCCACAATTATGTGTTTGGAAAGTGATGAATTTCTACACTCACTAATTAGTCTCTAATTAGCAAGCAGAGTGTAAACAGCCACAGCAGATGGGCAAGGAAAGGATTAGAATAAGCAACCTTTGATGGTGGGGGCCATTCTGAAGTACCATCAATAGGAAAGCACGGCAGAGGACTTCCGCCAGAGACAAGGAGGCATGTGGTAGTGTGGTCAGGGTTTGGGCATGTGTCCGTGCACATGTGGGCTGTGTTTCACAGCATGTGTGTTATTGTTGTGTACAAAATGTAGGGGATGTCTTTGAGCATACAGAATAGAGGGAACCAGGGCTATTTTGGGGCAGGAACGCACAGGAACGGAGTTCCGGCTGGCTCCCAAGTTGGCCACACCCAGCAGGAACTCATTAGCATAACAGGCCACACCCAGAAGTAGAAACTCATTAGAATTGGCTACATTAGGGGTGTGCGGCCTAACATGCAAAGGAGTTCCTGCTACAAAAAAAGCCCTAGGTTTTGACAACAAACAAGGTAAACAGAATCAGAAGCAAAAGGTGGGTGTGGCTGGATGACCACACTTCTGGTGACATGGGAATGCGGCCTAATATGCTAATGAGTGGTGCAATCAGGGGTGTGGCCTAATATGCTAATGAGTTTCTGCTGCTGGGTGTGGCCTAGTATGCTAATGAGTTCCTGCTGGACCTTTTCTACGAAAAAAGCCCTGGAGGGAACAATGTAAGGACATATAGCCAAATTTGTGTCTCGGTGATGCCCATATTGCAGACATGCTAAGTAGATCTTGGAGCAGAGCAGTGTGCATTTTCAGGGTGGCACAGATGTGAACATGACTATGTTGATTGTGTGTGTGTTGCCTGTGTTTTATATGTTTGTTGTAGAATTTGTCTTCATCTTGTAATCAAACTCAGTGTTGGTGGTGGCCACACACTTTGCATGAAAGAGGTTAAGAGTCCTTGCATCATCTGTTCCCCAAGCTTGTAATCAAAGCAAATTCAGGTTCCTGGAATAATTTGGAAAGATGAGGTTGGAACATTAAGACTATACTACAAAAAAGGTTCAAGAACAGGCAGAGATCAAGTTATCAAGGATGTACCTGGCTACAGAACACACCTTTTTAGGGCCCAAAGAGAACCAAGGTCAGTTTTACATAGAATGGGATGTGGATTATTATTAAATTTAAACTGGCCATTCAGTTTAAAAGTCCTCAGGGCAGTTTACATGATAAAATCAACAGCAACAGTTGCATAAAAGCAATATGCATAATGGGACTGGAATATATTTACGTTTGGTTAGCATGCTTTAAAATGCAGTGCTTGTGGAAAATGTTAACATTAAGAAAATTACTAAATGTGAGCTGAATTTTGATTCACTGGCAAACATTGTTAGGCTGTATCCACCACAGAGAGACTGCATATTTCCACAGAAAATAAAAATTGAGAATTTGTTAAGATGGGCCATTTTCCAGACCACAGCTGGCCTCCCAAAGCTGCTATTTTCCTTATGAGGAAAAAATATGGCCCCTGGTATGATTGCCTCTTTATCCCCCTGTAGGGCAAATAACAGCTTTGGGAGTCCAATTAAAGTCGGGAAAAGAGTGCCGGGGGGGGGGGGATCAGTCCTGTTGCTGCACCCGTGCGCACCATGACCCTAACCTCAGCCAGGGTCCTCCATAGCTACCATTAGAAACCACAGGAGAGGAGATCTATTCATGGGTCTCCCACTGTCTCTTGACTTTGTTTTTGCTTTTTTGTACAGGATAAGTAAAAGGGCATGGGGAAATTTTATTTATTTTAGATATTTATACTTCCTCTTTTTCTTTTACTCAGTAGAGACCCAAATCAGCATACAACATCATTCTCCCCTTCTCCATTTTATCCACATAACAAGAGTGCCGTGACATAGGTTAGACTGGAGAAGAGGGATTAGCCCAAGATCACCCGGTGACATTCCATGGCAGAGTGAGGATTTGAATCTGGACCTTCTAGTTCTCTAGTCTGATACTCTAATTGCTACACTGTGCTGTTTTTCTTATTATTTATGTTGTAATAGAAGGAAAAACAATAGGTTAAATAACTAAAGGAAACAAATAAAAGTCACTTTATCACAGAACAGCCAGAATGGACACAACCAACAGAAAAGTAGCTCATTCCAAATTCCGAAAGCCTGGCCATGCAAGAATAATGTTTTTATTAATTTCGGTAAGTTTCCAGTCGAGGGAATCTAAAAGTCTTTTGGGGAATACCATAGCTATACCACTGATGATCCCTGTTTCTCATATCTACAAGTCTGACTTGTAGATTAATTGATTATATTGTATACTAGAAAAATAATGAAGCAAGATCGAAGTTATTTGATTATAAATTTTATTACAGAAAATCGGAGAATTCAATTGGAATGTACTTGATCCAGTGAAGACACTTCTTTATGTATGTAGAAACAGTGGATGTTGTAGGATTTGTTGCTTGGTGTACTGTCTGGAAATAATTTTAGGAATGAATTTTCAATAGGTGGTTTGATGTTGGAAGAAGTTCCCTAATGAAACGAAACATCAACTCCGGAGAATTTCGTCCGTCTCATCTGCTAACAATACAAATATACTGTTGTTATGAGGATTTTGTATTCTTGCAATTTGTCATGATTTATACATTTCAATAACTAATAGAAATTGTTTGCACGTAATTGCAGTATTTTGTATCATTTCTGCTATTTGTACTACTACCCCATAATTATTGTGTAGTTGATCAGTAGTAAACAGCCAGCCCTAGTTGAGTTATGCAGGTCAGGTGGTATTAAGTCACTCAGAGGCTGCTGCCAGGCCTAGGGTTACCAACCTCCAGGTGGGACCCAGAGGTCTCCCAGAATTACAACTGAACTCCAGATGACAGGGATCTGTCCCCCTGGAGAAAATGGCTGCTCTGGAGCCTGGACTCTATGGCATTACATCCAGCTGAGGCCTCTCCCCTCCCCAAATTCTGAACTCCTCAGACTCCACCACAAAATCTCCAGAAATTTCCCAACCTGGAGCTGGCAACTCTAGCCAGGCCTGGCCCCAATGAGTTCTTCCTCAAAGGTCAAAATAGGTCTGGAAAGGCCCCTGCCCCCTTCCTTTGCCATCTACTGACAGAGCCAAGCACAGAGCCAAGCACAGAATGCTGTGGTTGCCTAGCAACAGCCACTGAGATCTCATCAGATCTCAGAAGCTAAGCAGGGCTGACCCTGGCAAGTATTTGGATGGAGGACCTCCAGAGAATAACAGGGCCAGGAGGCCAGAGGCAGGCTATCAAGCCACTTCTCTGAACGTCCTCCGTGCCCCAGTAGGATTCATCAGAGGTCACCATGACTTCCAGGCACGTACACACAGAGAGATGCAAAAATACCACCACCCCCAGTCCTCTCTCCAAAGCAGCCAATTTCTCCAGGGAAACTGATCTTTGTCCTGTCATCTTCAAAGCAGTTGTAATTCTGAGTGATCTCCAACCCCACCTGAAGGCTGGCAAGCCCAGTTCCCCTGGAGGAAATGGATGCTTTGGGGGAGTAGAGTCTAGGACATTATATCCTTCTGAGGTCCCTCCCCTCCTCAAACCCCGGGCTCCCCACGCTCCTCCCCTAAAATTTATAGGAATTTCCAGCAATCCCTATTTCCTCTCTCTGCCTCATTCTCTCCCCCACCAACCTACCTTTTATCTGCCTTCCAGCTTCAGCTATATTTATTCTTTATTTACTTCATTTATACCCCACTTTCTCCACAGGGGGGACCAAAGCAGCTTACGTTATTCTCTTCTCCTCCTTTTTATTTGCACAACAACCTGTGAGGTAGGTTTGGCTGAAAGTATGTCACTGGTCCAAAATCACCCAGTGAGTTTCCACAGCAAGATGGGACTCTGAACCTGCTACACAACACTGGCCTTTGTAGGGTAGTTGCTGTTGAACAGTAGCAAGCAGCCAGGCCTACTTGAGTCATGTAAGATAGGTGGCATCAGGTTATTCAGAGGTTGCTGCCAGGCCTAGGGTTGCAAACCTCCAGGTGGGACCTGGGGATCCCCCAGAATTACAACTGAACTCTGGACATCTGTCCCCCTGAAGAAAGTGTCTGCTTTGGAGGGTGGCCTCTATGGCATTATCCCTGGCTGAGGCCTCTCCCCTCCCCAAACTCTGCACTCCTCAGACTTCAACACAAAATCTCCAGGGACATCTCAACCTGAAGCTGGCAACCCTAGCCAGGCTTGACCCCCCAAATAGGGCTGCCTTCTCCCCTCCCCCTACCTTTTACTAACAGAGCCAAGCGACAGCCACTGACAGAATCTGTTGCTTAAAACTACAGGCGCTCCTTTTATCATTTTTGATTTTTTTTAAACTTAAACTTATTTTTTAAATATTTCACTTATTTCTGCAAACCTAGGACCCTTTTAATGTTTGTAGAAACATCTGTCTTGCCTGATCATAGCTCCACTCCGGATTTGAGTATCCAAAGATATCCTGACTTCACTATTAGAATATAAGATGCTCCCAGTTTGGTGTAGTGGTTAGAAGTGCAAACTCTAATCTTGGAGAACTGGGTTTGAGTCCCTACTCCTCCACCTGCAGCTGCTGGTGTGATCTTGGGTCAGACACAAGTTCTCTCAGAGCTGTTCTCTCATGAGCAGTTCTTAAAAGAGCTCTCTCAGCCCCACCTACCTCATAGGGTGTCTGTTGTGAGGAGGGGAAGGGAAAGGGCTT
>NW_015161455.1:87586-93718 GCF_001447785.1 Gekko japonicus | reverse complement strand
TTCTTCTTCTTCTTCTTCTTCTTCTTCTTCTTCTTCTTCTTCTTCTTCTTCTTCTTCTTCTTCTTCTTCTTCTTCTTCTTCTCCTCCTCCTCCTCCTCCTCCTCCTCCTCTGAAGCTATTACCAGCCAATAGCTGGGCATTCTGGACTGTCTGGTTTCAAATAGCTTTTGAGTACACCTGCATAAAGAGCACACTTTACTAATCACAGGAGGAAGCTGCTGAGGTTTGTATGACAGCAGTTCTATCCCTGTCCTCTAGGGACAAGCACAGTATTTGCCCCCTCCACACACAAGCACTAACACACACAGGGTTAGGTCAGAATAAGGAACAAAATAAATAAGTAGCTAAATAAATAAATAAAATATCCAGTGAGTTGGGAAGGAGGGGTGTTGACTCCAAGTTCCTTTAAACCAGTTACACCCTGTCAATGCTAATAAAAACTTGGCTCAAGCACCTGACCCTGGGAAGTACCTTGCAACTGTGTGGAAAGTATCTCTTGCCTCGAACTGAACTCCACTCCGCGGTATGCATACACAGGGATAAATCAAAGGAGTATCATATCTGCTGAGCTAGAGAAGCTGGTGGTCAGCTGTGGAGCTAACTACTGCAGTCCTTTCCTTTAATGTGAACCACACATTACTATACATTAACCCTGGCAGCTTTGAGCATGCTATGCATTGATATTTTGGGAAAGTGAAGGAATCCTGCGGCCTCAAGAAAAGGGTTGCTGGATGACCTTTGCAAAGCAAGCTCTGCCACAGATCCACACTCTGATCACATCCTGGTTAGATATTGCAATGTGCTCTACGTGAGCCTGGCTTTGAAGGAGGTTCAGAATCTTCAACCGGTTGAAAATACATACTGCTAGATGGTAAGGATGATAGAGAATATATTTCACCAGTGTTGTAAAAATCACTTTCTTCATTTCCAAGCACAATTCAGAGTGCTGGTTTTCATTTCTGAAGCCTAAATGAGTAGGACTGGCGTATCCTCTACTCCTTATTGTCTGTTTGAACTTGCCTAACAGTTAGGGTTGCCAACTGCAACCTGGGCAATTCTTGGAGATGTGGGGGCAGTGCCTGGTGAAGGGGAAATTGGGGAGGGATTTCACCTAAAATCTATGGAATACCATAGAGTTTGCCCTTTGAAGCAGCCATTTCCTCCAGGAGAACTGATCTCTGTAATCTGAACAGTTGTAATCCCAAGAGAACTCCAGGCCCCACCTGGAGGCTGGCACCTTCTAGGCTCTGCATTGCACAGCATCCCTTTCAGGTATGAAGTGGGTGGTGTGTGGAGAGTGGGCTTTCTCAACAGAGTCACCTAGCTCAAAGTTCCTCAGATCTTAGATGACAGGTGGAGGTGTCTGTTTTATATTCCTTATCAAATTTACATGCTGTAGACTGAACTCTGGTCTTTTGTAAAAATTCTGCTACTCCTTATTGTGTTAATATTTATTGCTCTTTCTGTTTTTACAGTAATGAGTATTTATTGTATGAATGTTTTTAACACAATAGTTGATTTTGTACGGCAGATTTTTACTGCTAATGTGATTAGAATTTTTATCTTGCTACTGGTTTTATTTTGTTATTTTATTATTTATGGGTTTATTGTTTTTTCCTGTTGTAAGATGCCTCATGAACCACAATAAGAGTGTGGGAAATACCAGAGAGAGAGAGAGAGAGAGAGATATTCCTGTAGCTTTATTGTTTGTTTGCCATCAAGTCATTGTCAATTTATGGCAATTCTTCATGGGGTTTTCAAGGCAAGAGACATTCAGAAGTGGTTTGCCATTGCCTGCCTTTGTGTAGCAGCCCTGGTATTCCTTGGAGGTCTCCCATCCAAAATACTAGGGCTGACCCTGCTTAGTTTCCAAGATCTTACAAGATCAAGTTAGCTGGGGCTGTCTAGGTCAGGGCTGTGTAGTTCTTGTGTCTGGCAAATGGATTTGAAATGTGTAGATCAGCAGTTGGAGATAATGAATTGTCATGTGAGAGGACTGTATGGCTGCTGTCCCTGTGCAGGAAATGGATGGGTTGCAGGCAGATAGACAGACCTCTAGAGGGAAATGGAATGGAATTCCCAGTGGTCAAATGGAAGAAGTGCCTGGGGCAAATCGTGGAGGAACTGGGATGGACATGGGAGGACCAAGATACCAGGTAAAATAATAATTTGGTAGTTAGAGGCTAGAATGAAGAAGAGGGAAAGGGAGAGAGAGTTGTGGGTCTGTTAGGGGGAGAGGTTAGACTAATGATATTAGTCTGTGGCTCTTTGTCGTGCCATTTGTGGCTGTTCTGAGCACCATCTCCCAATGTGGCACACATCCAGTGTTTCAGGAAAGTGGGCAAGGCCCTTACTCAGTGCGGACTGTGGTCGGCAGTTGGGTCCCACCTTGAAACAGCTGTTGCTGGAGGAACAAAAAATCCGCCAGCCTCCTGGAGGTGCAGGCCTCCTGCTTGGGATGGCAGTAAACGTGGCTCTTTGGTAGGGTTGTCATCCTCCAGGTGGGACCTGGGGTTCCCCCGGAATTACAGCTCATCTCCAGACTACAGAGATCAGTTCCCCTGGAGAAGATGGCTGCTTTGGAGGGTGGGCTCTGTGGCATTGTACCCCCACTGAGGCCCCTGCCCTCCCCAAGCTCCATCCCCACATCTCCAGGAGTTTCCCAGCCTGGATCTGGCAGCCCCACCCAACTGTCTGCCACCAGTGGCCAGCAGGGACCCGGCGACCCTACTTCTTTTGGTTGATGGCAATGGTGTATGTGGCCCTCTGTGATCTATGGAGCAAGTACCATTAGGTTAGACTAAATGGCAGGAGAGTTTGAGACTGAGGTAGATCAGATGGTATAATGATTATGTTTATTCTGCCTTCCTTCAAAGGAATGCAGGTCACTATAGGTTGACCGTATCCAGTTTTATCATAACAAATTGATGAGGTAGATTAATTTGAGATATGATGACTTGCCTGAGGCTATCTGTTGAACTGCACAGCTGTGCAGGGACCTGAATCTGGCTGTCCCAAGTTTTAAGTCCAGCACTTTAATGGCAGCCTGATGTCACAGGTGTAAGAACTGGTGTTAGTCAGAATAGTGGGGGAGCCTGGGAAGTTTTCTGGAAGTCAGCTTCCCATGTTTCTGGCTCAGTTCTGAAGTACACAACTATGAATCCAGGAAAGGCAGGTATATTTATGGCTGGGATGCCCCACACTCACAATGGGAGACGAGCCACAAGCCCTGACTGGTCCCACTATCCATTTCTTGCCAATCCTGACTAAAGCTCTTTTCTGCTGTTCATTATAGAGTTCTCTTGTTTTCCATAATGAGAGCCAGCTTTGAGAACCACAGCATGTCTGCTGCACTATTCCAGGACCTGAATTTGGAGCAGCTGTGCCTGAGTGAGATGTATTGGTCTCTGCCTAGGATACCAGGATGGCAATGTTGTCCCAAAATGTGCTCCTAAGTGACCCCATTGCCCAAAGGTCTGGGAGCAAACCTGGTTTGGATCAGCATCTTCCCCATCTCGCCTCTGCCAGATGGAGGGGTCTCTGGACTTGGAACAATTTGTAGGCATCTGTGTCAGGTGTCACTTGGATATTTTCTGATGCTGGAAGGGAAACGGCAGATTGTTGGGGAGTGAGGGACGAGGGCAGAGGGGAATGAATTACTCTTCTCCTGGGCAGCCGTTGACTGCAAGGAGTGAATTGGAAATGGCCTGTTGATACACTCAGCCCATCAATCATAGCTGAGTCACCGAAGTTCCCTCCTGACAAAATGTCAGTCATCCTCCGTTCCTTGCTCCAACTGAATAATGACATCGTCAGTTGCCATTAATGTTGCCAATGATTTGGCCTCTATTCCCTGCCACACATATAGAATTGTCAGCTACTCAAATATCTGGAGAAGTGACTTGTTTGGGAGGCGAGGGAACAGGCAGGTGAATTTGGCACTGAATACTGGTCTTCTGTAAAAAATAAACAGGAGTCTAGTAGCACCACCAACATTTTTTTTTAATTCCAGCATAACATTTGTGGATCAGAGCCACCTTGTTAGAGGCAATGTAAACTGTTTGTGAAGAAGTGAGCCCCAGTCCACAAACACTTAAGCTGGAATTTTTAAAAAATAGTGTTCATCTTTAAGGCGCCATTAGATCCCTAGTTATTTTTGCTGCAATATCGTAACACAGCTATGTTTCCCTCATTTTCTTTGGCTCTGGTTTTGGAATCCATAATGCTATGCTATTAAACAGGAGGGGAGGTTCTTTACTTGACTGCCCATTGTACCATACTACCTGCAGCATAGCATTGAAAGGCATTCATGAGATTTCTTTCTTTCTTTCTATGCTGTCAAGTCACAGCCAACTTATGGTGACCCCATAGGGCAGTGATGGCGAAACTTTTAGAGACCTAGTGCCTAAACTGCGACCCAAAACCCACTTATTTATTGCAAAGTGCCAACATGGCAATTTAACCTGAATACTGAGGTTTTACTTTAGAAAAAACAACTCATACATTAACTTAAGATGATCCAAACAAAGTAAGGAAAGCAATCCCAAATGCTTTCATTTACTTAAAATTATTTGGCAGAGAATTCAACACTTTAATGATGGTCTGGGCCTGGCTGGGGTGATGGCACGCATGCCCACAGGGAGGGCTCTGAGTGCCACCTCTGGCACCCGTGCCATAGGTTCGCCACCACTGCCATAGGGTTTTCAAGGCAAGAGACGTTCAGAGGTGGCTTGCTGTTGCCTGCCTCTGCAGCGCAACCCTGGTCTCCTTTGGTGGTCTCCCATCCAAATACTAACCAGGGCTGATCCTGGTTAGCTTCTGAGATCTGATGAGATCAGGCTTGTTGTTGTTCAGTCGCACAGTCGAGTCCGACTCTTCGTGACCCCATGGACCAGCTCCCGCCAGGCCTTCCGGTCTTCCGCCATCCTCTGAAGTTTGCTCAACTTCATGTTCGTTGCATCTATGACACTGTCCAACCATCTCATCCTTTGCCGTCCCCGTCTTCTTTGACCTTCAATCTTTCCCAGCATCAGGGTCTTCTCCAGTGAGTGCTCCCTTCTCATTTGGTGGCCAAAGCATTTGAGCTTCAGTTTCATTATCTGGCCTTCCAGGGAACAGTCAGGGTTGATTTCTTTTAGGATCAGGCTAGCCGGGGCTATTTAGGCCAGGGTTCTATTATGTATATGAGCCTGCCTATATGCTATCTATGTGCAAGGCACTTTACAGAATGACAGCAGCAAAAAAAAGGCAGGTCACTGCCTTGAGAAGTTTACAATCTTAATTTTTGGCAGATTGGATACACAAAGGAGCAATATGTGCAAATGTAGTTATATGTGCTTATGCTTACTTTCATTATATATTGGAGTTAGATATTTACCATTTTATCTGCTTTTCACATACTCTTGTATCTCTCCCCTCTCCTTTTCCTTTCTCTTATTTACCCCTCCTTCTAATTTATACATCAACTCCCACTCTTTTGTTCAGTCACCTTACCCATCTTTCACACCACTCACATTACCCTGCCAGCTTCTCCCTTATCTCAACTAACTGTGCTTGTATTTTATATATCCTCCTACATATCATATTTCTGACCTGTCACCATCGCAGTTGTCCTTTTGCATGATGCTGCTCCCCCAGCAAACAACTGAATGCTACCAGCCTAGCTGGATTTGCTCCACTCTTCGCTGTGTTAGGTTTTTTGGCCCAGGACTCCTCTCTTGTTAGCAGCTTTTCTGCTTCAGTCTTCCCAGGCAGGAGCAAGGTGGCTGCCTCAGGCAGTAGCCTTGTTGTGCAAGCAAAGGGAACAACTGTGGGAGGATAATGAGGCTTTACCATTTTGATTGTGCCTCTGTGCTCAGCAATGTTGCTGAAATGCAGCCAGTTCTGGGCTGGAAAGTGGCAGCTGACCAGTGCATAGCCACAGAGCAAACTAAGGGCAAACCTCCTTGTGCTTGCAGCAAGCGTTGCCTGAATGATGGACTGTCCAGTAAAAGCAGCGTGGGCTGGGATTCAGCAGGATTATCAAGAGATTTACCCAGAGGCATCAGCATTATGGGACTTAGCGAGCCACCCTTTAGGCTTTCCAGTATCCAGTGCTGGTGCAGCACTTCTGAGTGAGCCTACCCCTGTACA
>NW_015161455.1:31466-87011 GCF_001447785.1 Gekko japonicus | reverse complement strand
GTTTCTGAGCCCCACGGTGTTCCTAACGGCATCATCAATAAGCAATGCAGGGCTCCCTAACTCAGGATCAGTCTTCATTACAGAGGGTTGATTCTGGGCATCCAACAGTTGGATTGGACTGGCCCTGTCACCTCTGATTGGTTAGTAGGGAAGGCTCTGTCCTTGTGCACAGTGTTGGGCCTAGAGAGGTTTCTGAGCCCCACGGTGTTCCTAACGGCATCATCAATAAGCAATGCAGGGCTCCCTAACTCAGGATCAGTCTTCATTACAGAGGGTTGATTCTGGGCATCCAACAGTTGGATTGGATGCAATAGGCTTGGCCTGCCATCAGGCTCCTTCAGGCTGCTGAGCAAACTCAGAGGAAGGCTTTCCAAACATTGCAGAGGTGTCAGATCCAAGACTTGTTTGTGGGATGTAGCAGATGGCATTGAGGAATAGGGAGCACTGGTGCCGCTAACTCCGAAGACTGCCATGGCCTAACAATTGCATGATCAATAACCAAATTAAGGAACGTTTTTCTCCCGCATCTGCGTTTCTTCTCTGTCTTGAACACTCAGCAGATGGTGCTGGCGCTTCAAAGAGGCACAAAGAACCATGGCTGTTCGAAAATCAAAATAGGAGCTATGTAAACCACATTACAAAGCGTTTGGGAAGGTGCATATCATGGCAGCTCTTTCCCACCCCAGCTGGATCACTCTCCACCAGGGATGAGAGCTCACATTGACAGAGCACAGCAGCACTAAATGCAGTCTTTAATCTTCTCAGGGCTGCAGTGCGTGCCTCTTTGTTTTGAATGAGGCTTACACATTCTGGCACCCCTCGCAGCACATGTACCTGTTTTCTCACCAATGTACCAGCTGCTGGGGAAAGCCGAACAGATATCCAATTGTCACCGAAGCTCCTAAGCAAGGTCTCTTCAGTGCTATTTTTACTTCTACACTAACCTTGGCCACCCGAAGGTTCCCTTTCATTCCTGCCACAATGCCTGTCTGAAGCTTAGTCCGCATGACAGGCACTGCCTGGGAGTGATTTGTGTATGCCTCTCACTCCGTTCTAAGCATGTAAAAGAAGTATAGCCACTATAAAGTTGGGAGTCCACATCAGCAAGGCAAGGGTATAAATATAAACCTGCTTTCCTAGAGATGTAGCACAAAAAGCCTCAGCAGGACATCCATCTTGGAAAAGGCTTCTCCTAACTCCACCTTCCCCAGGAGCTCGCCTAGTCCGGCTGCTCAACAAAGAGGATCTGCCGCTTGGCCACTAGATGGCAACTAACATGAACATATGTTACAGCTGTAGCCCAGAAAGTGGTTTCCAAGGAGTATAAATCATCTGCTGGTGACGTTAAGCAGGTCTGGTTCTGTCAGCTGCCTGACTGGGAGACTACCTGAGAATCACATGTGAGCCACTTTAAGCTCTGTGGCAGAAGAATGGAGTGTAAACGGAAATGTGATGGTCAGGGGCAATGTTCCCTCTAAGCTGCAACTAACAGGAACATATGTTACAGCTGTAGCCCAGAAAATGGTTTCGAAGGAGTATAAATCATCTGCTGGTGACGTTAAGCAGGTCTGGTTCTGTCAGCTGCCTGACTGGGAGACTACCTGAGAATCACATGTGAGCCACTCTAAGCTCTGTAGCAGAAGAATGAAGTGTAAAAGGAAATGTGATGGTCAGGGGGCAAAAGGGAAGAGTTGAGGTTGTTGGTATCACTTGTCAGAACAGCAGGCATAAATGTTGCAAAATGGGAGGGGCAGACAGCCTGTAAATTAATATCTAGCACATTTTTATCCTGCTTTTCCTCCAAGGAGCTCAGGGTCCAATACATGGTTCTCCTTTTCCAGTATGTGAGGTAGGTGAGAACAATGGGGAATGGCTGGGCTAAGGTCACTCAGAGAGTAACACACCAGAGTGGGGAGAGGTCTACCAGACCCTCGTCTGGTGCTCTAACCACTCTCAACATGCTGGCTCTCGATAGTGGCATCGGCTTTGACAGTGTGGCCAGCTGCTTATGTCAGCACATACTCTGACATGCTTGCGGCCCAATGGCTGTCAGAATAGTCAGTCTCAGGCACAAACTGAGCTTAGGAATCCATCCTGAAGAGAAAACAAAGTGACCAGCTGTACTCCCAAGGGATGTGCGAATGAAGGAGCCTTCTACAGAGTCATTTCAGTTGCTGGTAGTTGTCTCCCTGCCCTTCACCAGAGTGCATTGTATGGGTGTGCTGAGCATCTGCCATTGCCCACCAAGGGAGTGGTTCCATTCCATCAGTGAGTGACTGATACCCAGGCAGTATTGCTATGTGTTTGACAGAGTAGCCGTGCTTCACTGAAAAGTGGCTCCATTACAGTGCTGGCTGCACAGCTAATTGGTGCATGTTTTATTTGTCGCTTTAATTACAGTGGGTTACCATTGACAGAAATGACAGAAATAACAGACCCAGCCAAAGAGAAAATGGGAAAGGGAGGGGAAACTTGATAGTCTAGTTCTACGCTTATCTGTCCTCCAGTTTCATTGTCCAGGAATAGAAACCCTCCCAACTGTGCTCAAACATCCCTCTGTTGCTCGAACATCTGCCTCTTGGATCCAGACACATCACATGCACTTTTTAACGAAGCAGCTGACCAAGTAGTGGAGCTAGTTTGCACTCTCTGCAGCCTTCATTTCATCCCTGCCCAGGGTTAATTAAAGGACCATGAAATCTCACTTCCCCTTTGCCAATTTTTTCTAGGAGAAGCTAATGGAATCACTCTGGTGTGTCATTTGCAGCAGTGGATGAGGGAGGAGGGGGGTGATACTAAGGAGAGAGACTGGGGCTGTCTGCCAGCCATAAGCCAGGCCCAGGCCCTTTCAGGAGTAGTACAGCCAACGGCTAGTGGGGCAGTTTGAGGCCAGTCTTTCAGACACAGTGTTGAGACCAGTGGTAAAATCCATACTATGGAACAATATAGCAAGGAAAACAGCTAGAACTGTGAGAGGAGTGATTCAGTAGTCCCAGGTTTTACTGAAGAGATGCTTTGATTGAATTTAGTCTCTGCTGGACCTTTTCTGGCCTTGAAGCAAAAGTGAATCTCCTTTTAATCTCTGAGTTTTGCTACTGTGTTTCAAACTCTTGCAGCAGCCCTACAACACATCCACCCACGATGCTTCCATAGCTAATAAGTGCCCTCTCCCCTAATTTGGAATCTTCTGGATTGCTGGGTGGACTTTTGAACTCTTCAACTGAATAGGCCATGGGTGGAGACTAAGAATACAGTGTGTGTCTTTTATTACTATAGTCCTGAATTCAGGTCTTCCCACACTGTTACAGCGCTCTGTGCCAGCCATCGATGGAGCCCTGAATTTGCCACCGCATGCAGTGCAATCCCTTCATTTCCTCTTGTCTGTTGCAGTTCCCTGGGCTGTTGGGGGAGGTTTAGGACCAGAGTCACTTCAGATTAGAGCCAGGAGAGTGGTTGCATCACCGCCACTCCTGCTCCCTGGGTCCAGCTTCCCTGCTCTTTTCTCTCTCAGCCAGTCTGCTGGGCCTCAGCTCCTTCCTCATTGGCTGTCTCCTGTCAGCCTTTATACCCTTCCCCCTCCTGCTCCGCCCTCCTCCTGGTCCACTCCCTGGGGTTGGCCCTGCCCTCATATAAATCTGGGGATTCAGAGGCCACCCTTCCCCTCTCCAACAGCCTGTCTGTGGGCCTGCTGTCAGGAAACCTCCCTGGCCTGTCTTTTTCCCCACAGTTGCCACCGCTTGCCTTACTTCCCCCATCCTTGCCCTCCCAAGGCCCCTGGCTGACTGCTGCTGGGGCCGGGTGCAGCCTGGAGCCATGCTGGCCCAGCAGCAATCTTGTCTGCCGCCCTCTTTCCCCATGCCGGGTGCCCGACTCTCACTGGCCATCTCCTTGTCTTCACCGCCAACACAACCCACTGCTCTCCTCGTCCTCCAGGTAGGTGGGGGTTCGGCATCAGGCAGCTCTGCTGCTGGCTGGGGCCACGTGACAGGTGACTTGGCAACCACGTGCCTCTGCGGGTTGTTGGGGTGTGTGTGAGGTGTTGCTTCTGGGAGAGGGTGTCCCTGTATGCTAGGGGGGCCCAGTCCGGGCTGGGTCCGGACACACACTGACCATAAAGTCAGTGATCAAATCACTTGGATTTCAGAGCAGATTGCATTTGGACTCTGGAATTGTAAATTTTCACCAGGAAGGCCCTTTTGCCAAAAGTCTGTGGCCCACTTGTTTGTTCTCAGCCTGTTTCACTGATGAGACTGGTAGCACAGCAGCAGGGTTTTGTGAACACTATGATGTGGTAGGGCTACTTTCCTTGGATACACATCAAAATGCTGAGGGATTTTAAAAAAAACTTTTAAAATTGGGATAGTGTGCTTCTGTTGTCATTTTTGTTGTATTTTAAGTAAGGCAACATTAATTCTGAAACATTAAATTAATAATAAAATGTAAAATGATACCTTTTCTTTGTCATGGAAAAAAGAAATAGTACATAAGCAACCCCAATCTGTTGGTTGAGAAATGATGCTCTAACTTTTCTCCCTTGCACCAATGGCTTGTATATTTGCTCCCTTGGTGGTTCTGTAATGAACTAATCAAGGTCTGTTTGTGGGAATGGAATCCTCCTTGGGTCTCCCTACATTGCCTCATATAGCAGGAGCAAGTGGGTTTCTTCAACTTCAAGAGAGCCAGTTTGGTGTAGTGGTTAAGTGTGCGGACTCTAATCTGGGAGAACCGGGTTTGATTCCCCACTCCTCCACTTGCACCTGCTGATGTGACCTTGGGTCAGTCACAAGCTCTGGCACAGCTGTCCTTGAAAAAGAGCAGTTTGTGTCAGAGTTCTCTCAGCCCCACCCACCTCACAGGGTGTCTGTTGTGGGGAGGGGAAGGGAAAGGAGTTTGTAAGCTGCTCTGAGACTCCAAGTGAAGGGCGGGGCATAAATCCAATCTCTTCTTCTCTTCTTCTTCTTCTTCAACTTTACTTATCAACTGTAGATAGTAATGGGCAGGAATCTGTGGGCGGCCCTGGAAAGCAAAGACATGTGTACACTTGATCCCTTTCCGGGTGGAAACTGTTTTCTCCTTAACTTTAGTTGCTGTATTCTGATTAACATTTATACAGATAAATTGGCAAGCTCCTCCACTGGAATGGGAAACTTGTGCCATCGCCACACTGCAATTGATCATGGCACACTTGCGGAATCGACCTTAAATGACACCACCCTCCTCCTGAAGGTGAAGGCTGAGGAGATAAAATGGAGGAGGAGCTGATGGATTTTTTTTCTACTGTAATGAAACAACCTCTGGGCATGTGCTGCCTGTACATCTGGAAAGATTCATTTTCCACCTAACCATACAAAGGAGAACAGAAAGGAAAGCCAGGGCTTTTATAAACCCAAAAGAATTCAGTCACAATTAGCATCTCATCTTTCTGAGCACAGGGCAGCTGTAGAGAGAGACAGAGGATGATCCAGGAAATATTCAAAGCCAGACCAAATAAAACAAAGGAATCTTGAGAAACTGTTCATTGGAGAAAACTTGTGAGCATGTGAAGCTGCCTTATACTGAATCAGACCACTGGCTCCATCTTGCTCAGGATTGTCGACTCTCTGCGAGGAGCTCTCCAGGGTCTGAGTCTGAGAAAGGTCTTTTCCAGTCCTGCTACCTGAGCATCTTTATCCGGAGATGCCAAGGGCTGAACCTGGGATTTCTGCATCCAAAGCATGTGCTCTGCTACCAAGCCACAGGCCTTCCCCAGGAGTTCATCAGCTGCTCTGTGGCCCATGAACTATATGTAAAGGATCTGGCTCAGGGAAATAAGCAAAGTGTAAAGGTTCCTCAGATCTGAGAGAGTTGCTTGGCTTAGTCATCACACTAGGTTTACGAAGGCCCCTGCCACACGGCAGGGGAAAAGCCTCTTTAAAGCGCGGCTTTTAAAAGCCGCGCCAACGTTGACACGGCGCGGCGGGATCACACAGATCCCCCGGCCGCGCCGCCTTTTCTCCCCGGCGCGATCAAACGCCGGGGAGAAAACATGTCCCGAACGGGAGCCGGCTGAACTGCGCATGCCCGAGCATGCGCAGTTCGGCTCCCGGACGGGGGTGAGCCGGCGCAAGGGAGCGCCGGCGATCAAACGCCAGGCCTGAAGCGCGCCAAGGAGTTGAACCACCGAGGTAGGTGGTGTCAACTTGAGGCGCGTTTTCCCAGAAAGGGCCAGTTTGGGGGCGGAAGCAGAACGCTTCCCAGATGTTGTGGTGTGATCGCGCTGCTTTGATCTG
The DNA here is from genome assembly GCF_001447785.1 of Gekko japonicus. Lineage (NCBI taxonomy): Eukaryota > Metazoa > Chordata > Lepidosauria > Squamata > Gekkonidae > Gekko > Gekko japonicus. Next base: position 80,742 of record NW_015161455.1, on the reverse strand, counting down.
CCCCCAAACTGGCCCGCATCTGGCCCAAATCGCCGCGTATGAACGGGACCTTAGAGTAGCAAGAGTAACAAGGGGACTCTCTGAAGCACTGCTCCTGAGCTTTGACTTCCAGGGACCACTCAGGGCTTGCCACATCAGAACTGAAACACTGTGGTACTCTGTAGTGTCTGGCCAATGGAATACTATAGCTTTGCAACGAGAACAATGTTTTACAGCTGGGAATACTAAAAATAAAGTATATCCTGGCTTTCTAAGCAGACCAGATGATAAGGGGGCTTTATTGTTTTAAATGACAGAGTTTAGGATCCATATCATCCACTGTTGTGCTGCCTTTTTAGACTTCTTGGGCTAGTGGACTGCTGGAGGAAGAAACATTTATTTCCTGTCACCAGCTAGCCGGGAGATACCTAAGAACAGGATACCACTGCCGTTCTGCTTTTCTGCTCTGACTCCCTCCCCAAACTGCTGTTACTTTTGCTGCTCCCTTGCTGCCTACATGCCCTACTGTTTTAGGAAGCTCCAAAATTCTCATCTCTAGTCTTCCTCCACTGTACTTCCCAACAGCCCTTGTTTCTTCTCTTACTCCCCTAGGCAGACAGCTCAGCCTTTTCTCCTTCCCCACAACTTGGCCCACCAGTGTTTCCTCTAAGCTGAGTTAGTCTGAGCTAGCTCACAGTGTTTTTAGCCTCCAGCTCACACATTTTTGACTTAGCTCAGGAAGGATGGCTCCAGCACAAACTAATTTATGTAATAGCCAAATTGCTGACTCACAACTTTAATGCCAGTAGCTCACAAAGTAGAATTTTTGCTCACAAGACTCCACAGCTTAGAGGGAGCATTGGTGCCCAACACACTGGACTTTGCTCACCAAGGTCCTGTGGGTGTTCTGTGCCTTCACTACTTACGTACTACTGCTTCCTTTCTCTGAGTTCCCTTGGTCTTAGCTGTTGGTTGATAAGAGTACTTCTCTCCTGAAGTGCATGTTGGTTTCCAGCCACAGTCTGGCTCCTTTGGGGTGGCTTTTAAATTTTTAAGGGGGCAGTTAAAGTTAATTAACTCTGACTTGCCTGTCTTTAAAGGGAGAGGCTCTGAGCCTGTTTCTAGCCCTTCCTTTCAAGGGACAGGGCAGCGGGTGTGTCAGTTCCTATTGAAAAATAGCTCAGAAGGCATTTAAAGGCCTTTTGAGTTCATTTCCATGGAGCAAGAAATCTTAGAATGGCACTTAAGAGTGGTACCTTCAGCACTTCTCCAATTATCCCCCTTTCTGCCAGCCCAGTCCTGCTGTATACCACTTAGGTCATGGTGAGTCTTTCAAAAGCATTCCCAAAGGCTCATGGGAATATTTTTGAAAGACTCACCATGACCTAGGTGGTAATACGGCAAGACTGGGCTAGCAGAAACAGGGATTGCTGGAGATGTATTGAAGGTACAACTCTTGAGTGCCCTTCTAAGCTTTCTTGCCCCATGGAATGGATCTCAAAAGGCATTTAAATGCTCTCTCAGCTGTTTTTTCCCAAGTCCCATGATGCCCCCCCAAAAAAATATTCCACAGGGAGAGGGAAGCTTGCTGCCATCAGCATCAGGCAGTGTGTGTGTGGGGGGGGTTGTCTCTCCTCAAAAATAAGGTTTGTGGTATGGCTATTTGTGGAGTGGGCTTTTAATTAAGTGGCAGGGCCCCAAAATGCCCCACTGTAGCTACAGGCCTGGCTACTGTTCTACTAAGACACTATAGTAAATCAGTGGTATCTACCCGTGTCCTGCTCTCTGATATGGCTGTTTTCTGCAAATAGGAGAAAGGGCCTTGCCAGCTTTTCCTTCTTTCCACCCCCAAGCAATTTAAATAAGCGCACCCTGTTGTGGAAAACCACTGCCTAATAAGAATTCTGATTAAAGTAACTTTGAGGCTTGAATCGCACTTGGAGAGCCTTTGATTGTGAGTGTTGGTACCAGCAAAGGCTCATAACAGTAACAAAATAGTTTTGTCCTGGGCAGCAAATGTATGAATTCACAGAGCTGTGAAACTTTCCAAGATGGAAAACTGAAGCTGGATCAATTCCAGCTGGAAACCGTAAAGTATGACATTTACAACAGTGAGGCCTTATTCATGCATTACATAGAACACTATGTGGACAAGGTCGGAGAGAGTAAATGAATCACTAGAATATACTAGTGAAGTTGTAGAGTAGGTTGGATTCCCAGCAGCTGGCCTCTTTCAAATCAAGCCAGAGCCTGTGGTTTTTAAGAGCGCTGAAAGATGTGTGATACAGGCACATCTCAGTGTGATCTGACACATCTTATGGCCCTCTCTGGTCAAACAAGTTTCACAGTGCTACACAACCTACAAAACCAGCTTAGCAGAGATGACCATGAGCTGAGTGTATACAGCACAGACAATGATGCTGGTATAATACTACCTTTCAATCTGTCTTTAGCCTGAATTTCTAAAATACACACTTTAGACACGTTTAGAAGAGATGTACCATTGCTAGACACCTGATGGGCCCCCAGATGCTCTTATATACAGCTATAAGCCTAGTTTTCATTTAAAAATGGCAGTTGCATACTTTAAAAATGTGAATGCAAAATAAAATTATACAGGAGGAGAAAGAGGAGAGAGAGAGAGAGATAAAAACAAGGTCAAATCCTTTTTGGTCCTAACTCTCATCTAAGAAGAATGGTTAAGGAATGGAGCACATTTTTCACAGAAGAATATTGTACAGTAAATGAAACACTGTAGTTTAGCATATGCTGTGTTCATCCAAATGATATGCAGATTCTGGCTAATTACATGCTGGGAAAGATGTAAATTAGCTGCAGCCTTAATGCTCATTACATATTTGCATACTTTAATTTATTTAAATGTATACAAATTTCAGAAGTCTCATTACCTTACACTGAGAATGGGCTTTTTAAAAAAGGCATCAGACGGGATGGTCTTAAACCAAGCATACACCAAGCCTGTGCAGTAGATGAAGGAGTGTTAGGAGATCAGTGGGTAAACTGTGTTCTCTCCCACTGACATGGGGTGGCGGCAATGCTGAACCTGTGCAGCATCTTCCAGTTCACTCCTGGCTATTCGCAATCTGTATTCCACCCCTCCTCCACTTTGCCACTAATTTGTAGCCAATCCATTTTCACCTTGTTTATTTTCAGAGTGACTCTCTTCCTTTCTCCAGTAATCTGCTAAATAGGCTTCCCCAGCTGCACAGACGTTCCAATCTTCCCCCTCTGATCTTGCAATTACCTGGCAGTTGTGCCCAGGGCTGGCAGCAATGGCTTCCTTCTGTAATGGGGCCCTGAATTGGCTTTGATTATCTGCTCCAGCCGCATGGCATAGCGCAACAAACAATGTGGACATCCCACTCAGTCAAACAAACAGCTTCCTAGGCAGGAGAACCCTAATTGGGGGCCATTAGGAAAAAAAAGACACTCAGTTTCCCTCTACCACAGACTGTACTTCTGAAAGACTTTATCTCCCTTGTGGCCTGTCTTTCTTTATAAGGATGATTGGTTTGCTTTAGCTAATCTGGAACTAGGTAGTAATGAATAATGAATCTGAAATTCTGGACTCAGCCACAAGATCTAGCCTTAATGAGAATGAAAGGCACCTACCATGACTTATCCCTGTCATATGCTTTCATGGGGGGATGGGAGGACCATATCTACATACCACATTTCCCTCCCATCCTTTCTCCAAAGACCTCAGGCTCTGGGTGTGTTTCTCCTCTTTTCCATTTTACTTTCCAGACAAGGGGAAAGTGACTGGCCCAAGAGCACTGAGTGAGATTTGTGGGTGCATGGGCGTTTGAACCCAGGTCTCCACATACCCCAACACTCCAGCCACTGCACCACACTGGCTCACTGAATGTGAACTCATTTAAATATTTGACACAGGAGAGCCAGTTTGGTGTAGTGGTTAAGTGTGCGGACTCTAATCTGGGAGAACCAGGTTTGATTCCCCACTCCTCCACTTGCAGCTGCTGATGTGACCTTGGGTCAGTCACAAGCTCTGGCACAGCTGTCCTTGAAAAAGAGCAGTTTGTGTCAGAGTTCTCTCAGCCCCACCCACCTCACAGGGTGTCTGTTGTGGGGAGGGGAAGGGAAAGGAGTTTGTAAGCCACTCTGAGACTCCAGGTGGAGGGCGAGGTATAAATCCAATCTCTTCTCCTCTTCTTCTTATCTAACTGTTGATTATTTGATATGCTTTTTTGAAATGGAGTACACTAGATTCAAACCCATCCAGGGGGCACCTTTGTGTTTACTCTAACTGAATTGTTTGTCATTCCAATGGATGATGAGGATGTTACAAAATGAGTAGAGGAAGGATATTCCCACCCCATACCTGCATCTAGTTGTGTTATACCTGGGCAGCTGCCCCACATTTTTTCCCAGAGCAATTGTTCAGAGACCATCGAGCAGGTTCACCCTGTATACAAGGAGCCAATCCAACCCAATTATTTTATCTGTATTAGCTCTGACATACTCTTTCATAGGAATCAATCAAACATAACACACAGCCTTGCTACAATGGCAATGAATAAAATATATTTTTAAAAATCCTGCAATGTGGTATGAAATGCAATCTCCACATTTCAATTTCAAAGAGCCTTAATTTTTGTTGGCAGGTATCATTTACTAAACAAGCATGTGTAACGAATGAACTAATCTTATTTAAGAATCAGCCCACTTCTGTTCTGTGGTTTTACCATAGAGTTTCAGGTGATTCCCTGGCCTGAAGTAACATAACACTGTCGCCCAATGGCGATTTTTGGTATTTTTTTCCTCTCCTGCTGGAAGCTGAAGAATTCCAACAGAAGCTGGGTCACAAGGCAGAGACATCACCTTTGGGTGGAGGGGGGTTTTGTGCTGAAAAGTGATGTTGGGCATTGCTCAATGCCATTTCCACCTTCCCACCCCAGAGCCCAGTTAAGCCTCTTGCTTTCTGCCAACCCTAGTCCCTTTCCTTCCCTTTTCTGCCCATGCTTCTCTCCTTGCCCTTTGGTATTCTGATTCCTCTTTTCAATACCAAGAGCTGGAAGTGATGTCACTTCTATTTTACTGTTATATGTGCTGCTCAAAGGTTGCTGTCACCTCCTTCACTTATCTCTGCTGCTGAAAGTGAGAGGCGGCCTGCATCCCCATACAGTCACAGCAATATACATCTCAAGCGGCTGCTTCCTTGGTGTTTTCCACATGGGGACAGGCTTGTGTCGTTTTGCTGCTGCAGCTGCTGATACAGTGGAGCTGCAACAGGTCTTCCCCATGGCACATTTCTCTGTAGGTTCCTTACCCTAGTCCCTCAGCAACTATCCTCTCCACCTGCACCACAAGGGCTTTTCAGGTTTCAATCAGCACCTGCATACCGTTGTATTGGGTTCTCTAAAATCCCAGCTTTGATTTTTTTTTTAAAGTAAGTCTCTAGTCTTTTCCATTGCAGAGATATGTCTTTGCCGTTATAGCTCTAAAACAAAAGGGGCTAGAGAATTAAAAAAAAGAAGAACCCAATAATTCAGAGACTCCAATACACAAATTAGAAAAACAAAACAAAAAAGCCCCTGCTTAGGGTTGCCAGGTCCCCTTGTCGCTACAGAGGGAGATTTGGGGGGCATTCTGGGGGTGGGCGGGGATGCCACCAAGCCCTGCCCCCAAGAGCGACCACCCGCCTGGCCACCCCCTCCCTCCCCTCCTGCCCAATTTAAAGGGTTTCACCTGATTTTAAAGGATCTTTTTGCAAGTAGTGTGGGGGCCACGGCATGCAGGGCTGGGGGAAATCAGCCCCGTGTACCAGTTTGGTGTAGTGGTTAGGAGCGCAGACTCTGATCTGGGAGACTCTGATCTGGGTTTGATTCCCCACTTCTCCACGTGCAGCTGCTGGTGTGACCTTGGGTCAGTCATAAGTTCTTTCAGAGCTGTTCTCTCAAGGGCAGTTCTCGAGAGAGCTCTCTCAGCCCCACCTACCTCACAGGGTGTCTGTTGTGGGGAGGGGAAGGGGAAGGACTTTGTAAGCTGCTGTGAGACTCCTTCCGATAATGAAGGGCAGGGTATAAATTCAATCTCTTCTTCTTTTTGCGAGCCAAGCATGTACCCGCCCCTCTCCCTCCCTCCTGCTTGATTTAAACATGGTCCCCACCATCAGGCAGGAGGGGAGAGAGAGGGGTGTCTAGGTGGGTGGTAGCTCTTGGGTGTGGGGCTTCCCCACCAGCCATCTGGCCGGGGGCAAATTGAAGCCCCCAGAAATGGGGGAACCCCCAACTGGACTTGGGGCCTGACAACCCCCTACCCTCACTGGTGGTGGAAAGAAAAAATGACCACCACAGGTACAGAGGAAGGGGAAATGGCTGCCATGCCAGACTTTACTGAAGTCGTTCCCAAAACTTCACAGCAAAGCAGGTTTGGGAAAGATTGGACAAGCCAGAGAATGCACCATGCTGCTGTGGGGAAGAAGGAAAAACACACACATCTCAACAGCATGAAACCAGGAAGGATAACCTATGTAGAAATAGTCTTTCAGTGTGTTCTGGTACAGCCCTTCAATTCAGATGAAAAGGCTCTCCTGGAGGTACCTTCTGTGTACTGAGTCTTAACATTAACAAGGTATGATCAGTTGTAAGTTCTAGAAACCCGCTTTGGAGGCTAGTTGGAACCCAGGCTTCGCTAAATGTCAGAGACAAACCACACAACACCTTTTCATTTTACCGTGCTGCTTAGCAGCTTGTGATAAAATGAATTTATTTTATTTTATTTATTTATTTGATTTTATTGCCTTATCCTTTGTTACTGTTACAGGAATTGTATACTAATTTTATTATGATATTTTATTGTTGTGGAATTCCCCCCCCCCCCGTACACTGCCAAGCTGTTGCATTGATGGCATAAAGACGGATGGATGGACGGACAGACATTTTTCAGAAGAGAATGAATCCATTTCCTTCTCAGTGCACTCTAAAAGCCTGTGCAAGTTTATAGTGAGACAGATCTTTAGTTTCATTCACAAAAGAGGGGAAAGGCAGGAACAAGTAATAATGCATTTAGATATACCAAGTTGGTCATGTTTGTTTATAAAGGTATTGTAGAATTTCTCAGCTTTAGATGTCCCCTTTCCATACACACACACACACACAGAGAGAGAGAGAGAGAGAGAGAGAGAGTAAATGCAGATTTATTTATTACCCTCTTAATAAAGAAATATGTGGAATCAAGTCTAATATCATCTATATCAACATGGGTCCTTCTTCCAGCAGCAAAGACAGCCAACTGTAGCTAAAGATCACTCCTGCCAAGGGAAGCAGGAGCTTAAATAATCCCAAATCATCACTGGTGCCCTGTAAGAACTGAGCTCTCCACATACCCTGACAGTAATTCCTGCTCTTTCTTGACCAGACTAATGGAGGGACTCTTGGCCTCACTGCTATGTAGCCAGTGGAAGCAGACCAAAAACTTAGAGAAAGGACAAACCATTAGGGAACAGAGTCTTCTTATATGTCCATTTACAAGAGTAACAGCCACTGCTGGAAATAGGAGGGGAGCACAGCTAATTTGGAGTTAGTGTAAGATAGTGGCAGTGACTCTGGGAGTGCAACCCAACATTGCTTTTGCCTCCCCCCCCCCCCCCCCGAGCATGCCTGAAAGCAAGGTCTAGCTGCCTTCTTCTGTACTGGCCACTGTTCTGCCTTTGAAAAGTCAAGACTAGTGGTACAGAGTTTGATGCCATATATTTTCTCTCTAAGGCAATAACCTGACTCTGTTTTCAGTATAGAGCTTTGGGTCTCCTTAGGGCAATGCAACCAGTGTACACACATTGTGCATCGCATCCCAGATGCCACATAAAAGAACTTTAATGTTTTTTTGAATGTCTCAGAAGGTAACCCATATTTCCTCCCAATCCCCATACCTTAATTAAATGCACAGGCATTAAATACTTGGCAATTGCTCCCTCTCCTTCCCTCCCTACATAGCAGTAAATCAAATGCACTAGATAGGCATGGATAGTATATCAAGTGTTTTGTCACAACAAATCATGTGCGCTCCGTAGAACTAATTGTCCCCAGTACATTGATCATTGCTTTCCATCATGACTCATGGAAGAGATTATGGCATAAGTAAGCAACATGGCATAAGTAAGCTATCACCACCGTATCATGTTGTGAAGCCACGAGCCATCAAGTACTGCCTCGTTTTACCAAATCGACAACTGGCCATGATCACCAGAATGACTACGCATACTCTTACAGCCCCCTATATATCCTCTACCAGTACTTTCTCACCACTCCATGGAAGTTTTCAGTAACTTCTATATGAAGTTTTTGCCACCATTCCAATATTCCCCACTGCCCACAACGCCCACTTTTCTCCCCTCCCTCCATATAACTCCATCTTCTTTATAGGTAATATAACCAGAAGATTACCTCTTCTCCGTCCTGCAAGGCACCATTTTGGAAAATGGTCCCTAAGCACACTGTTTGAGGGCGGGAATAATACATTTCTTTAATCTGAAGACAGCAATCTTTAGTCTTCCCACTCACGACTTTTCTAATATATAGGTAACAAAAACCTAAAGAACGTGTGGTTCAAACCAGACAGGTGGCTTGGGGCAAATGACCCCCTTCAATTTGCAAATAATTTCCATCCCATTGCTCAGCCACCAGGGGTAATTGTAAGGGCTGGGGGACTCTATTAGTGGTCGCCACTGTAGGAATGCATCGTGATGGGGTGTCTCACAGGCCAAGGACAGTTATCATGCTTGCCATCACTTTCCTTTTCTTTCTCCCTTCCTTCCTTCCTGCTTTTTCAACACCACAGAATCTTTGCTTTCTATGGGGACCAATGTGTTAAAAGAGAGTGGTGTGTGTGTGTGTGTGTGTGTGTGTGTGTGTTTTCCCCTTTAGAGACAGAAAGAGAAAACCAAAAAGGTAGAAAATGAAATGCAGTTCAACTGCCATCACAGAGACCATTTAGTGGGTGAGTCTTTGGAGTCTGGAACCAATAAAAGATGTGTTTAGAGGGTGGATTTCGAATCCACCAGGGACTCCATTTGGACAGAATGTGACAGAGATCAAAAGCCCCTGCTGCTGCATGAGTGACTGCAAAGAGCTGAAATGCCTTTAATTATTTTCCTCGGTGCATCTGTAGCTTTTCTGCTGTGATAAACCTGGAGAGTTTAGGGCAGAAACTACCGTATTTTTTGGACCATAAGACTCACTTTTTCTTCCAAAAAAAGTGGGAGGAAAAGTGAGTGCGTCTTATGGACTGAAGGTTCAGAATATTTTTTCCCCTGTTTTCCTCCTTTAAAAAATAGGTGCGTCTTAAGGTCAGGTGCGTCTTATGGTCCGAAAAATACGGTATATTGTAGTTCTCCAAACAGGCCCCTTTCTCCCCCAGCCAACCTTTTAAAAGCAATCTATGGTCTCTTTTTTCCATCCGCTCTTGCCTTGGAACTCCTTTTAATCATCCCTTTAGTTGCAAGCCAAGGCATAAAGGACTTCACTGTTCTTCTGACTGGCCATTTGGGTTCAATCTGTCTATATGACAATGAAGGCAAACCTGGATCTAGAATTATTACAAGAGCTCTGACTTTACTTAGTGGAAGAATACCAACAAATTTCACTGGTTTATTCAGGATAACCTGTGCAATGTCACCGTTTTGTATGTGATATGCTGAAGTCTCCTATGGCACTTCCAATACTTTTGTACTCAAGTGTGCTTTCTGGGGCTCTCATATCAGCAGATGACCCGCTGTTCATAAAGATTGAACTGGGCTGTGTCCCATATCTGAGAACAGCTTGGTTTTTATCTCCCTTTTAGGTGTCAGGTGAGGTGAGGCTGATGAGCTTCTTCATAGAGTAGGAGGGTGCTCAGACCTCAGAGTTCACTCCAGTCACAGAAATAAATAAGAGTGTGCAACAGTACTCCCGGTGACTGGCGGGCAGCATGAAGCCTTTGGATTGGCCAAGCCTAATATAAACTCTAAGACTCTGCCTTCTGCCATTGCCTGATCAATATAGCAATTCCTTTTGCCTTCTGCACCTCAACTCCTGGTCTAGCATCAGATGCACATGCATGAGGCCACAGAGCTGATTCCTAACTTGTGGGGATAGCTAGAAGGAGCATGTGGTGCACTGTTTCCCCCAGGTACCCCTTCCCAACTAGAAAGGGGAGATCATACTAGCAACCTCTGCCATATCTCAGGGGCCTGTGAGGCAATCTTCCTTTTCCCTCTGTGAGGAACGAACAAGGGGAAGAAACCAAGTGTGTTTCTTCAAGTGTGTCAGCATGCAGCAATGGGGCTTTAGGGAGTGAAAGAAAGCCAGGGTACAATATCACTGCAGCCTCTGTGGAAGTTTTCTGTATCCAGCTGGGAGGGACACCCAGGGAAGGGCCTAAGCACAGCTCCCTCACAAGCTTTGGTGACAACAGTAGAGTCCCTTGAGTCTTTTCCTGTGCGGTGGGGCCAGGGAGAAGTTAGAGATCGCCCCCGCAATGGAACAGCTCAACTGTTTCTTTGTTGGTCTTAAAGGTGCCACTGGACTCATCTCTTGACCTTTGTCAAGCTCCTCTGGCACTGCCAAAGGATTCACCAGGAAGGAGGAAGTATGTGTGTGCATGTGTGCACATGTATTCACACACATAAGTGTACATATGCTGAGCAGGCCCATGGGAGATCATGTTGCCCCCCCACACACTCCAAAATTTGGCTGCTAATTTATCTTCCAGTCTACTCCAGTAATAGAGAAGAACACTGTTCAGGCGTTCTTGATACTGTGTGTTGCTGTTTTGTTTCTCTGTATGTGCTATGTTATGCTCTCATGTTATAAAATGATGACAAGGTGACTTTAACTCACTGTTATGGTGATCGTTTCTTTTGAATGTTCTCTCATATTGTGCTTTCTCAAATTCACCATGTCCTGGTGATCGACTGAAAACTAAAGTTCAGTTTATGATTGTCACATATTCTGTGGCACAAAGGAAATGAACTATAGGCTCAGAAAAATGTTGAAGTGGAGTGTACCACCATATTTAACAACGGTACCTTGAAATCCAAAGAGATAGCTGCCACCAGTTTTCTATTTATTTAAAACTATGCAGGTAAGCATGGAGCTGCGGTGACTCAAGTGGTTAAGACGCTGAACTGCAGGCTGTGGAAGGTCAGTAGTTCAGCGGTTCAAGACCCGGGTGCCGCAAGACAGGGTGAGCTCCTGTCTCTAGTTCCAGCTCCTGCCAACCTAGCAGTTCGAAAGCAAGAAATTGCAAGTAGATAAATAGGGACCACTTCGATGGGAAGGTAACAGCGTTCCGTGCGCCTTGGTGTTTAGTCATGCCGGCCACATGACCACGGAAACGTCTTCGGACAGCGCTGGCTCTTCAGCTTTGAAATGGAGATGAGCACTGCAACCCTAGAGTCGGATTCGACTGGCTTTCGAGCAAGGGAACCTTTACCTTTATGCAGGTAAGCATACCTGGAAACCACTACACACAAGTAATCTAAGACTTAGATGCGTTTAAGCCTTCCCACCGTAATTTAGCTGTCTTTTCTAGGCTGACTATCTTTCCTTGCTATCTAGGCCTGATAGTACTTGTAAAAACATAATAAGTAAAGGAAGAGGATGAAGCTTGCCCAGTCAAAATAAAATATTAGCAGCACATGTGAAAAGCAACATATTGCAAAGGAGAAACCTATCCTCTTACATTATCCAACAAAAACTTGGAAAAAAATAACCTTCCAAAGGTTGTCTGAAATCATATGTTTTGTATTTGTGGCACAGCACGATTCTCCATAGCTGTGATTTTCAGAAGGAGGGATAGATAAAGGGTTGCCAGTTTCTGGTGGAGCTCCTGTGCCTTAAAGCAGTTCATGACAATAATCAGTTCAATAGCTGAATTTTTGGACTTGGCCAAAAGATGCAGTGGAAAAGAAGGAGAAGAGGAAGAAGAAGAGTTGGTTTTTATACCCTGCTTTTCTCTACCTGAAGGAGTCTCAAAGCGGCTTGCAATCACCTTCCCTTCCTCTCCCCACAACAGACACCTTGTGGAGTAGGTGGGGCTGAAAGAGTTCTGAGAGAACTGTGACTGGCCCAAGGTCACCCAGTAGGCTTCATGTGAAGGAGTGGGGAAATCAAACTCAGTTCTCCAGATTAGAGTCTGCTGCTTTTAACCACTACACCACGCTGCTGGGTGTGTATGAATCTCTGTATGATTATGCAGTTGTTAAAGATATTGGGACCCGGCCAGAAAAGAAGTTGGCAACCAGAGGGGTAGCCAAGCTTAGCATGAGCAGTCCACTGCTTGCACAGAAAGCAAAGGAAGGCAAAACTTGACATGTGGGTTCCCAGTCAGACTTCCCCATCCTGGCCATCAAGTTGAAGTGTGAGTAAGGGGTAGAAGAGAGCAGTCAGAGCATCCTCTTTGTAATGTGGGTTAAGGCTAAAATACTGTAGTTCTTGGGAGCCCCATGGTACCTTTGTGAATCAAGATTATTCTGACTCTATTTTCCTTTCTAAGGGCTGTCAGATCCCTAACCCGTGCCTGAAACTGTGATACCTTTGGAGTAAAGTGCTCACTTCAAACATTTTACCACCTTGAAGCTGACTCTCTTTAGTTTGTTCGGCTTCCAAAAAGCCCCAGAGGACAAGAGAAGCAATAAAATATAAATGCATACCTCGCAGCAAATTGCCCTGCGTGGGGGCTTGCAAAGCTTAAACCCTTTTAACATTGTGCTTTCTGCATGTGCTTGCGTGTGTGGTGAGTGTGCTGTTTGTTGCTTGAAGTGGCTCTTTCTTTCCCCCTCTTTCTGAATTGGTCCCACATGAAAAGAGGAATTTAATCATACAGGTCCTGGAATGTTATTGTTTTATAACAAATTGATGCCAGGAACTAAAGCTAGGGAGGGTGTTGGGATTTTTTTTTTTTTGTATGTATAAAAATAATGTAATTCAAAGTACACTTGAAAGCTGTTGGGAAATATGAATGTGCCTTTGAAGTAAAAAGGAATTCCATTTGTTAAACAGAAAACGAAGCTGTGCACTTCAACTTACAGTTTTACTTAGCAAATAAAATGGCAGGCTGGGCTTTCTTGTTTCCCTCTTTTCTCACTCCCCACCCCCTCCCCATTCCACCCTCTATCTTAAAAGTCCAGCACGGTTGCAAAATGCCACCAAACCAGCTGGGAATAAAGGCAGCAAAGCAGCTTAGAGAAATGCTGTATGGACTTTGAGCCCTTGTTGATATGGTTACTAAATGGCTCAGGTAGGAGCAGAGATTGCAGAGGGGTAAGGGCTATGCCTTTGTTGAGGATATGGCACAGAATCCCACCTGTGGTGGGTGTGGGTGTGTCAGCTTGGAGACTGTAATTCAGTTCCCTGATGCTTTTAAGAATCCTGGACAACATTGCATATGTTAATGCCTCAGTTCCCATTATATATGAAATAAGTGCAGTGATAGCAAAGTGCAGCGATAGCAAAGACCAGTTTGTGCAGTCACTGGACATGCGATTTGGTTTGGATTGTGGCTTGCTTTTGATGAATGGATTATTGAAGGCTCTACAATAAATCAGATCTGGGGCAGTAGAGGTACTTGTTTTTATCCATAGTGGGGCTATGTGTGTATCCTTAGTGTGTTTAAGTGTGTGTATTCTGCATGCTGTATCTTTTGGAGTAACAGCCTATGGAAGAATGTACACATACATACATGCCTCTCTCACCCCAGCAACCCTTTTAACATTCCAAACGACATTCCAGGCATAGATTTCCCATGTTATATCCAGTTTTTCAGCTGTTGCAAAGTAAGTTACTAAAATATCTATGACCCGGCTGACTGACTGTAGTTTTGCACAGGCAGAATCTTAAAGCAGCAGGAGGCGAAAGATTTTAAAATATGGCCATTGGGCCTATGGTGTGATGCCACTTGTGGGGAAACCCAGACACAGCATCAGTCTTCCTAGGAATCATTGAAAATTCTGTGGTTTGAACCATAGAGTTTTTGGTGATTTCTAGAGAGGTGTGATATCACTTCTGCATTTTCACTGTGTGGTATCACTGTCAGTGACAACTCCGACAACCCCCCCCCCCCCCCCACCAACATCATGACTGTGTCCAGGCTGGGCCTCGCAACCCTATTTTAATATGGCATCTGTCACAGAGTTTTCATTAAACCGAAATCCTGGGAATGTGTTTGGAAGTATGTGAGCCAATAAGTCTTGGTTTTCCTCTTATGGGAATGTGTTTGGAAACATGTGAGCCAATAAGTCTTGGTTTTCCTCTTATGGGGGGAATATAAAGTGGAAAAATCCTAGGCTTCAAGACCATAACTTGCCTGGTTGTCCATGGTGGGGAGTAAGAAGAAGAAGAGAAGAGATTGGATTTATACCCCACTCTTCACTCAGAGCAGTTTACAATCTCCTTCCTTTCCTTTCCCCACAAAGAACACCCTGTGAGGTAGGTGGGGCTGAGAGAGCTCTCAGAGAACTGCTCTTGAGAGAACAACTCTCAGAGAACTTTGACTGACCCAAGGTCACCCAAGCAGGCTTCACGTAGAGGAGGGGGGAAATCAAACCTAGTTCTACAGGTTAGAAGCTGCCGACCTTCACTACTACACCAAACTGGTGTAGTAATCATCGTGAAGTGACAAAGCAAAAAAATCAAAAAAACCTCTTTTTGTAAATTGGATTTTCTTTTTTCTTTCTTCTTTTTCTTCTTTCTGGATATCACCCCAGCTGATGAGCTATTCAAAATATTTATGGACTAATAATTTTTGCGGATTTATTGGCAAGATTGGGGGGAGCAGCACTCACTGGTAGAACTTGAGGTGGTCTGTCTTTGGGAGTGCCAAATTTCTCTTTTCTGCCATTGCTGTTTGAAATTATACCCCAAGGAGAAAAGTATCATTGCAAAATAATACTGAGCAACAATACAGCTTGATATTTAAGTTGTTTGAAGACCAGCTTGTTTTCCAAGGATCTTTATGCATGTGTGTGTTATGTGCCATCAAGTCGCTTCTGACATGAAAACACTATGAATTAACATCCTTCAGAATGCCCTATCGTTAACAGCCTTTCTCAGGACTTGCAAACTGAACGCCATGGCTTCCTTTATTGAGTCGAACCATTTTATGTTTGGTCTTCCTCTCTTCCGGCTGCTTTTAACTTTTCCTAGCATTATTGTCTTTTCCAGTGAGCCTCTCATGATGTGAACAAAGTACAATAGCCTCAGTTTAGTCATTTTAACTTCTTTTAGGGATGCCAGCCTCAAGGTTGAACCTGGGCATCCCTTGGAATTACAGCTCATCTCTAGACTACAGAGATCAGTTACTGTACAGAAAATTGATACTCTGGAGGGTGGACCATATGGCATTATATCCCACTGAGGGCCTTGTCCTCCCCAGGCTCCATCCTCAAATCTCCAGGAGTTTCCCAACCTGGATCTGTCAACAACACTACCCACCCTCCCATGCCAGTGCCCAGGAGGGACCTGGCAACCCTAAGGAAAGTTCAGTCTTGATATTGATCTAGAACCCACTCATTTTTGTTTTTGTGGTGGCCCATGGTATCTGTAAATCTTCCTCCAACATATTTCAAATGAATCAATTTTCCTCCTGCTCGAGCATGCGCAGTACGGCCGGGGGCTGGGATGCGCCGGCGCAAGGACGCGCTGGCTGATCCCACGGCCCAGCTTGAGGCGCTCTCTACTCGAAAGAACCACCTAGGTAGGTGGTTCTTTTTTAGTGCGGGTTTTTGGCGGGATGGATCGGGGACGGGCAGGCAACGATTCCCAGATGTTGCCGTGGGATCGCGCCCGTTTGCTCCGCCCCCGTTCCGTCCCGCTCCCGGCCCAAAATGCCTCGTATGAACAGGGCCTCTATTATCCAACTTTCATACCCATACATGGTAATGGGGAATACTACAGTATGAATTATCTTCATCTTGGTTGCCAGTGACACATCCTGACAGATCTTTTTGAGTTACTTCATGGCCGTCTTTCCCAATCTTCTTCTGATTTCTTGGTTGCAGTCTCCCTTTTGGTTGACGATTGAGCCAAGGAATATAAAAATTTCAGTTTCTTCCTTGAAGTTTTATAATTCCCCAATAGTCATTACTTTTGTCCTCTTGGTGCTCAGTTGTAATCCTGCTTTGGCACTTCCTGCTTTAATCTTCCTCAGCAGTTGTTTCAAGTCTTCACTATTTCCTGCAGTAATGTGGTGTCATCTGCATATCTCAAATTGTTAGTGTTCCATCCATCAATTTTCACTCCACCTTCATCTAAATCAAATCCAGCTTTCCCTATGCATCTGTTCTGCATATAAATTGAACAGACGGAGAGATGAAATACTTCCTGTTTGACACCTTTGCCACTTGGAAACCATTCCACTATTCTATATTCTGTCCTAACAGTAGCCTCTTGTCCAGTATCAAAGTTGTGCGTCAAACCAATCATATGTTGTGGCTAGGGTTGCCAGACCCCCGGTCTCAGCAGGGGGTTTCCTGATTTGGGGGGCTCCTTCTCGCCACCAGTCAGCTGGCTGCCAGGGGGGAAGCCCAGCCCCAAGAAACAACCACCCCCACTACCCCTACTGCAAGATCGAAAGGGTCCTCCAGCTGACCAGTGAGAGCACATGGCCCACCGATCAACTGGAGGGAGGACCCTTTCAATCTTGCAGGAGGGTGGGAGAGGAGTGGCTGGCTGCATCTGCCACGCTGTGAATTTGCAGCAAGCCTGTGGCCGCCAAGCCGTGAATTTGCAGCAAGCCTCCTCCCCCCCCCCCGCTTCTTTCGAAAAGCATTTAAAGGGACCCTTTAAATACTTTTCAGAAGAAGCGGGGCCCACACACCTGCACTCCAAGCCATGAATTCGCAGCTTGGAGTGCAGGCACAGGCGGCTTCCCCCGCCGCTTCTTCTGAAGGGACCCTTTAAATGCTTTTCAGAAGAAACAAGAGGCACAAGTCCCCAACTTGATGACGGCCTTTCTGTGAGACATCATCATGTAGGTGATGGCCCCACCTCCTCCAGTAACCCCCCCCCAAGTCTCCTGTCGGGGATTTGAAAGGACCTGGCAAATCTAGTTATGGCACACCCATTCCTTTTTAAACCATCCATAGCTTTTTATGATCCACATAGTCAAGAGCCTTGTGGTAATCTAGGAAACATAAACTGATTTTCTTCTGAAATTCTCTTGCATGCTCCAGTAACCAAATTAAATTTCCAGTATAATCTCTAGTGCCTCTTTTTTTTTTTGAATCTTGTGAATCCATTCTGGCATTTCTCTTTCCATGTATAGTAACAGTCTTTGTTGTAAGATTTTGAGCATTACTTTGTTTGCATGAGAAATTAATGTGACGGGTCGAGAGTTGCTGCAGTCTTTGACGTTTCCCCCCCCCATGGGAATGGAGACTGAGGGTTTCCCATCTGTGGGCTGTTGTTTGTTTTTCATACTTTCCATGTTAAGATTTTGATGGACTTAATTTCTGTGGCTTGAATTAGCTCTGTTGATATCCTATCTATGTCTGGTGATTTGTTTGTCCAAATTGCTTTGAGTGCAGCTTTCATTTAACTTTCTAAAACTGCAGGTTCTTCTTCAAAAGATTCTTCTTTGATGGAATCTGTCATTCAGTCATCTGTTCTGTATAGTTCTTCAGTGTATTGTCCGCATGTTTACCTTATTTTGCCCTGCTCAGTTAATTTATTTCCTCATTGATCTTTCTGTATCCCTAAGCATTGCTTAAATTTCCCTCTGATTTCTTGGATCTTGTTAAACAGATCTCTTGTTCTTCCTGGTTTGCTGTTCTTGTCTGTTTCTTTACACTAGTTTTTATAATAGTTCTCTTTATTTGTAGCTTAGCATTCACAGCTACAATGAGATTTAACTTCTTCCTTAAAGCCACTAGGGAGAGTTGGCTGGCTGTTAACTACTGTATTTAACTCAACATGGTTTGTATAGTCTAGCCAACTAGAGAGAATAACAGAGGGCACCCAGCCCATTACTGCATTGCCCAAACCACAGACCAAGGAAATGTTGGCTTCCCAGGCCCTGAAGTGCACACTAAAAATAGAGGGCAGCTTTCTGCTGGCTTCATCTCAGCAACTGCAGTAGCCAGAAGGGTTGGAGTGTTTGCCAGTAAGAACAGAAGACCTAGCTATAGCACAGCCAATGAGAAGCACCGTTGGGATTTGGCCAGTGGAAAGGGAGTCAGATCAAGCTAATGGCAAAGGAGATTATTCCCCTGAAGACAATGGGGAGTGATGAGGGGAATAGGAAGACATTTTACTTCCATTTGATGAGAAGGATGACTTGGGCAAACAGTTTAGAACTGTCATGCATTTTAACAGATGAGCATATTCAAAAGGAGCCATGTGCCCCCCTCTCTCCGGCAGTCAGTCCAGCCAGTTCCTCTGCTGCCTTTCAGCCCCAACTCCTTACCTGGTTTTCTTTCTCTGCGTTTTGTCAGCTCTTTCTGTCCTCTCCTGACTTTATAAAGAGATGTGTTTTTCCTTTTTGCTACCCCCAAGGAAAAGTTGCTAGAGGCCCGACAGATGTTTTGTCACTCTGTATTTTCTTCCTTGCTAATCAATGAAACTTTTAAGCTTGCATGCAGACAAATGAATTAACGTATGTAAACAAGGCAGTGATTGTCATATTTTCCTCCTGTGAGAAGCGGCAACACTTTCCTAACACAAAACTCGGAAGGAAAGTGATTGGCTGTGTCTGCTCCGTCTGGTGGCAGGAAATTAATGATGAGCCAAATGTCACTCTTTCTGTAGCAGGACCACCAAGTGTGGCCATAGGGTGTGGCTGCATGACATAGCACTGTAAAACTTGGAGCAAAATCTGGTTTGAAACAGGTATTTTGCAAAGGTATTAAGAGACACAGAGACAGCTTGGTTTGAGCTAACATATGCTCCATCTAGGTAGGCAGCCGTGTTGGTCTGAAGCAGAAAAATTGTGTCTGCTCCGTCTGGTGGCAGGAAATTCATGATGAGCCAAATGTCGCTCTTTCTGCAGCAGGACCACCAAGTGTGGCCATAGAGTGTGGCTGCATGACATAGCACTGTAACACTGGGAGCAAAATCTGGCTTGAAGCAGGTATTTTTTCAAAGGTATTAAGAGACACAGAGACAGCTTGGTTTGAGCTAACATATGCGCCATCCAGGTGGGCAGTCGTGTTGGACTGAAGCAGAAGAACAAAGTTTGTGTTCAGCGGCACCTTTAAGACCAACAAAGTTTTATTCAAGGTATGAGCTTTTGTTCTTCTGCTTCAGACCAAGACGGCTGCCCACCTGGATCTATCTTTATGGAAGTCACCACATTAAGCCACATGGAATGGAACTCCATCAACCTTACAAAGAAATTTGCGCAAGTGCAGACTGATACAAAAGCTCATACCTTGAATAAAACTATGTTGGTTTTAAAGGTGCCACTGAACTCAAACTTTGTTCAAATGCTCCATCTGTCCCTATTCACCAGAAACAGAATCCCTATTTTCTGGTGCCTGTTTTTGCCTTGCTTAAGATGCCTTGTTAAAAATTTCCTAGTGTTGTTGCTAGAGTTGTCCGTATTTGGGGCTCAGCAGCCTCTAGAAGTTAAATCTTTGAATAGGTAGGGTAGATGAGTCTTGCTCCAGAATAAACAAGGTGTAAATGCATACTCATGAACCATGGTGTGCTCCGCCCTCCGTTCCATGTAGTGCAGCTGTGGAGGCATACTTTGAACTGTCGTTAACTTTTTGTAGAACAATAATGTTTTTCCAATATATGCTTAACCAACAAAACGATCACCTTCTTGGACTTTAAATCAGTGGAAGACAGGACTGTTTGAGAGTGAATGAACACAGCAAGCAGCAAAAAACCCCTTCAACGATGTGTAATAATAGTGTATGTGTGCTGGGGAGGGGGGCTGAGACTTGCACAGTGATCTTTGGCGTAAGGATAGGGGCATCGCAACCATGTCCCTATTCTCATCTGTGAAATGTTGGAGGGTACAAAATGGGGATGCCCATAAAAATTAAGGAGGCTTTTGTGAGGTGTGCAGCACAGGGCCTATCCTTGAAAAGGCTAGCTCAGCCTTTCTTCCCCATATCCAGTCTTCTGGCATATCTGCCTTTTCATCCGGGGAGACATGCTGATGCAAAGACCAAGCCTAATATTAGCTCTGTGGGAGCCATTCCTTCATTCAGAATGCAGTTCCCCTTCCCATAGCATTACTAAAGCTTCAAATGACAAAAAGAAATACAGTCTTCTCTTCTGTTGTGACTTTTTTCTGTTCACCAACTTATGAGTCTTATTTGCAGGCTCTCCTTCTTGTTAGCTTAATGAGGAATGTTTGTGGCTGAAATTTTACTTGGCCTAATGGCTGTAAAAGTGGACTTACCGGAGACCGAACTTAGTTGTTCTAGAGGGGGTTAGGGTGGCTTTGCTATATAGGTGTAGCATCAGCTCGGTTTCCTGATTGCTGGGAAAAGAATCTGCCTTATCTAATGAGTCCTGCTGCCACTGGGTAATAAAGGAACAATGCAAGGAGATGGGCAAAACACTTTCTACCCATTGACACAAATGGATTATGCATACAGTATAAATTTCAAAACATAAGTGCTATTTTTGAAACAAAACTCTGAATGACCTTGTTAAACCACCTGCCATGGCAACCAAACACCACTGTTCTACTCTGACAAGATTTAGATAGGCAAAAGGTAGCAAACTAGGTTGTGTGTGTGTGTGTGTGTAAAGTGCAGCCAACTTATGGTGACTCCATAGAGTTTTCAAGGCAGGTGATTAAGCAGAAGGGGTTTGCTTTTGACTTCCTCTGCAAAGTCTTCCTTGGTGGTCTCCCATCCAAGTACTAACCCAATTTACCTTCTGAGATCTAATGAGATTGAGCTGTACTATACCATACCAAATTCCCTCAAACCAAATTATACTCCCTTTATTCAAGTCATTAAAAAGTTGGAGTCAAAGACTCATGAGTATTGTCCCTGACTCAGTCAATTGATGGGCAACTTTGATCAGATGGTTTGGGTTTTGTGTCTTAGCCACGCCTGTAATGTACAAGGTTTGTTACAATCCTTATTCACTGTAGCCCTTTTCAGACATTACATGCATGGTGGGAGGCTGGCAACTGCAGATAGATCCTCGGGATAAGCACAGTTGCTATGTTGATTGAAAGGGGCACCATGGAGATTTCCAACTTTGATACGCATGAACCAGAACCCTGAAAAATCAAGGTTTCATATAGCATGTTACAGAGACTGTGAGCACAAGTAAAATCTGTGCATTGCCCCTTACAGACGACATAGCAAGTTGGGAGACCCATGTATACTACCCTTGGAAGTGTATTTCAAATGTAATAAGTAATAATAACAGTTATTGCTATTGTAACAGTCGAAGCTGATTCTATAAGAGAGAACAACTTGCCTGATGGCAGAATTACATGGGGTCTTGGGAAATGTGTGTTCCCAAATGTATGCAGATCTAAGTCGAAACGCATTGAGGAGAAGGGGCTCAAATCAATTAAAATCCAGTGGTCAACACCCCACACTTATACTTTGTAAGAAGTTAATGCTCACTAACAAGGCTGCAATTTTATATTTGCATTGGGGCTTTCTTTCAAGTAAACAAGCAATTAATATGAAATATAGATGACTGTTCTTCCTGTTTGGGAATATGCAAGGCAGAGATCATACCACTAGAAACTACCTCACCCCCTTCCTGTTATTTTTGCCTGCAGCTACCTGTGGGAAATATCCTGTTGCTTTTCATGCATCTCCCAGTTCTGTCCTTTACACTCATCTTGTTCAAGTATGTCATGGAAGGAGATGTTCAGGTGTATGCTCATTGGCCCTGTTCCCAATCTCCGTGCATTCAAGGTTCACTTTCCAACAAGGCCAATGTGTAAGTCTGGACCCTCTGCTTTCTAGGGTCCTGAATAACATGTACAGGAACCGAGACATGCTTAGATGAGCATGTGCAGGTTCCATGAAAACATAACCCTTGAATATGTGAAGATTAGAGGTGGGATCTACAACTATGATTATTGTATCACTCTACATATTCAAATGAATGACTGTGTATTGGGCTTACTATTTCTCTATTGTATTACAGGTAGTATTCGTAATATTTACTTACTATTTTACCCTGCCTGTTCTTAGTGTACATTGTTCTCCTGTTTTTAGGGTTGCCAGCTCCAGTTTGGGGACTTTGGAG
The DNA here is from genome assembly GCF_001447785.1 of Gekko japonicus. Lineage (NCBI taxonomy): Eukaryota > Metazoa > Chordata > Lepidosauria > Squamata > Gekkonidae > Gekko > Gekko japonicus. The sequence continues at coordinate 58,564 of NW_015161455.1, read as the reverse complement.
GTGGAACCTGAAGAGGGTGGGTTTGGGGGAGGGGAGGTATAATGCCATAGAGTCCTCCTTCCAAAGTGGCCATTTTCTCCAGGTGCACTGATCTCTGTCGCCTGGAGACCAGTTGTAATAGCGGGAGATCTCCAGCTACCACCTGGAGGTTGGCAACCTCTCTTTCCATTCCCCATCACAAACCACCCTGTGAGGTAGGTTAGGCTAAGTGTGAGTGGCTGGCCCAAGGTTCCCAAGCAAGCTTTCACGGCAGAGCAGGGCTCTGAACCTAGATATCCAGAACCTAATTCAACACTAATTCTACACCACAACAGTTGCAAACAACAAACAAACAGCAGTTGGACATCCCCACCCACATCTTACCCTGACAATCTTTGGAACTCCAAAGGTAACCACTATACATATAGATGTGTGAACTTAAAACATCCCACGAAGAAAGGATGTTGAAGAACTTTTAGGGGGTTCTGCAGCTTTGATGTGTATGGGCGGGGGTGACTTCTCTTCCCATTGTTTTCCCTGTTTTATAACTTTGTTATTGTTGTTGCTTATTCATTGAGAGTTAATTCACTGACAGGTTGATCTAGAGATACATTACCATACTTGGAAAGTCCTTAAACCTCCAGCTGCCAGAAAGTAATAGTGAAGACCATAATTTACCCTATAGCATTTCATCCATTTCCCTTTGAAGCTTCCAACCCTGAGTCCATTAATGGAATGGACTATTTGTCTAGCCCAGTATGGAAACCTTTTATGTTCTTTATACCTAGGGGATGTTTAGGAAGAATACACATTTTAAAGTTTCCCATTTCCCTTTTCTTTGCAGATGATGTTTCCCCATATTTCAAGACAGAGCCAGTGCGTACCCAAATCCATCTGGAGGGGAACCGTTTGGTCCTGACCTGCATGGCAGAAGGCAGCTGGCCTCTGGAGTTCAAATGGCTGCACAACAACAGGGAGCTAACCAAGTTCTCCTTAGAGTACAGGTATGTCTTGGCTGGTCTTTCACCCTCAAGGAGTCTGTGCGGCTGCAATGAACATTCCTTCCTTCCGCCTCCAGCCCTGTCCCTGCAGGCTGCTGTCTGTCATTATCTCCATGGTAGCAAAAGCCCTTGGGGCGTGTGTCATCTGCAAATCTCAGCTTGCACACAAGAGCTGTTTGTGATCTTTAATCAATTTATTTTCTTGTGGAGCAACTGAAATGGTGGATGGAGGGGGAGGGATGTTCAGTCGTTGTTAGTTGTACGGAAAGGGCATGGACAGAATATAAGGATTTCCCAAGAGCTAGAATGGTGGGGCACAGCAGCCAGTCCACAGCAAATGGGGATGCCTTGCTGGACTAATCACTCCGCTCCTAGAACTAGAGATTGATGGGCTTGAAGCTTATGAATTTTGAAAACCAAAATGGAGGGAACTCCTAGTGCAAGAGCTATTAATGCCTATTTCAGCTGCCTGAACTCTGCCTGTCCCTCACGCAATGAACATTCCTTCCTTCCGCCTCCAGCCCTGTCCCTGCAGGCTGCTGTCTGTCATTATCTCCATGGTAGCAAAAGCCCTTGGGGCGTGTGTCATCTGCAAATCTCAGCTTGCACACAAGAGCTGTTTGTGATCTTTAATCAATTTATTTTCTTGTGGAGCAACTGAAATGGTGGATGGAGGGGGAGGGATGTTCAGTCGTTGTTAGTTGTACGGAAAGGGCATGGACAGAATATAAGGATTTTCCAAGAGCTAGAATGGTGGGGCACAGCAGCCAGTCCACAGCAAATAGGGATGCCTTGCTGGACTAATCACTCCGCTCCTAGAACTAGAGATTGATGGGCTTGAAGCTTATGAATTTTGAAAACAAAAATGGAGGGAACTCCTAGTGCAAGTGCTATTAATGCCTATTTCAGCCACCTGAACTCTGCCTGTCCCTCAAGAGTGAACACTGTTTCACAAATAGCTAATTGGGCACCCCTCTCCACATATCCTTGGCTTTTCACTAACTAGCCTGGAAGAAGTAAAACATTATTGAAGAAGGAGTGCTTGAAGAGTCACTCTAAAAAGTAAACATCATTGTGTGACATCACATTTTTAGACTAGGATGGTCCTGTCAACCAAAGCAGATTCCTTCTCCTTTCTCGGTTCTGTATTTGAATCCCAAAAATATTGCCTGCAATTATACTCTGTCTGGCTACTGCCCATGCTCCCAAATCATTCACATGTCTATGGGCCTTGAAGTCAAAATTCCTGCTAAATGAAAGGGGTGGCCATTAATAAATATTTTGCTTCTAGATAACTGCTGTTTTCTTTTATTTTCTTTTTTCTCCCCCCCCCCAAAGAGGGACCAATCATTGCTTGACTGTCCTATTTTGCCTCCATATCACTTCAGATATTATCTTGTTTTGCATTTTTAGTTAGTTAGGAATCAGAAGGCTACCTCCATTATACTTTTAAGAGTGAAACAAATTATGGATGGGACTTAACAGCACACCTTCAGAAACATCATTCTCTCCTTTTTTAGTATTTTGTTTGTTGAGCATCTAGCCTGAGGAAGAATTCAGCATAATTTTAAATCTTGCATGGCCCAGTGTGGATTTTGGTTGGCCCTAACAGAAGAAGAAGAGGAAGAAGAGGAAGAAGAGGAAGAGGAAGAGGAAGAGGAGGAAGAGGAAGAGGAAGAGGAAGAGGAAGAGGAAGAGGAAGAGGAAGAGGAAGAGGAAGAGGAAGAGGAAGAGGAAGAGGAAGAGGAAGAGGAAGAGGAAGAGGAAGAGGAAGAGGAAGAGGAAGAGGAAGAGGAAGAGGAAGAGGAAGAGGAAGAGGAAGAGGAAGAGGAAGAGGAAGAGGAAGAGGAAGAGGAAGAGGAAAGCCAGGTGCAAGTGGAGGAGTGGGGAATCAAACCCGGTTCTCCCAGATTAGAGTTTGCACACTTAACCACTACACCAAACTGGCTCTCTAGCTATCCAGGTGGAGATGTGCATGCATGTGTGTGCGTGCGTGTATAATGGACCAATACTACTGATTTTGTTTATTTTTTCCACCATTTGGTTGGACAACAAACTGTACTGAGAAGGAGGGTTGCATGAGGGGTCCTAGGACATCACTGGGAGCTCTCTTTTCATAGCATTTTTCAAGACCCAAGCAGAGCAGCCAGATCTTACCAATTTACAATCCGCTTCCCACAGAAATTGATCCTGTTTGGCCATTCTGAGGATCCCTGTTCCTCACAGTCAGAAGACATATAGACAATTCTTTCTAGCATGGCATCCTACAACCTGCAGGTGTGATCCCAGATGGCTTAAACCTTCCATATTAGGAAGACATCCTGTCTTGATTTAAAGACCCTCTCCACCACCTCTGATGAGCCATTCCTGTGTTTTAATTACTGTCGCTGCTAGGAAATGCACTTATTTTAAGCTTGTCCAATTATGTCTCCCAGCTACTGGAACTTGTTAGCCCTCTGACAGCATGCTATAGAGTTGTGGCTTTGCCATGTTCAAATATTTATACATATTGATCATATACGCCCCTCAGTCTTCTCATGGTTAAGCCAAATAGATCAAATTCTCAGTGAGAAAAGGTGGTAAAGGGGTGAGCAGAAAACACTTGGAAGTTCTGTTTCTACACAGTCTTTTTTTACAGTTCTAGGTTGCAAAATTCCACAGCAGCAGTTGTTCACGGACACACAAACTCTACATTTCTCCTAGTCCAGGTTTCTTTTATGGATCAACAAGGCAGAGCCATCTACATTGCCCCTAGCAATGGTCAGTCTGCTGTCTCCTTGAAAGTGATGAGGCCAGAGGAATTCCGCTATATTCCTCATAGGCTTTTGACACCTTAAATCATGCCTGTGTTGTTCTTCTACTTCCCTTTGATCTGCTTATTTATCCAGCCTTGCATTACATTGTTCACAAGATGGACAAAATGCACAGTGGCTAAGAGACTGAGGTACAAATCGGGAGGTTCCCTGCCCCCTGTTCAAATCTCAACTTGGCCATGAACTCAGTGGGCAAGCCTCTCTCTCTCTCTTTCTCAGCCTCAGAACTACATATGTGATAACAAGGATTTGTTTTAATGGTATATGAGGCACTTTTGAATATTTAAAGGCTCTAAACAATTGCTAAGAACTGCTGCATTAAGACCTAGAGACACATGCCTATCTGTTGGCTGAAAAGGGCATGTGGTAATGAACAAGACAGTGGGAATACTTGTCTAAATCTGCCCTTGAGAACATACAGAAGGAGTTACTATCCTTGGTCCAGTACAAGTTGCAAACTCATAGCAACCAGACACACTCTCATGCAGTGTAAGTGCAGTGCATTGATTAAAGCTTTTAATAGCACCATAGTAATTATAGGTCTCACACACACACACAAGCACCTACTAATATTTCCCTATCTGTGACTCTAGGATTTATTTATTTTTAAAGTTTCTCTCCACAAACAAGAAGGGCTATCCTTGACTTTTTTAAGCAAATGGAAGCTGCATTTTCTCCTCTGGTCCCATAATTCCATGAGATGTCACCTTGTGCATTAGTAAAATACACATGATGAGATACCACAAGATACCACAAGCACAACTGTCAGACTGGGATTCACCGCTTATTAATTTGTGCAGCACTCATCCTACTCTACTAATTAGCTGCTGTTTTGTCTGGGCACACTGAAGATGAAAGGCTCCTTTCCTCATAACAGTTCCCAGACCTGGTGCTGTCCTAGTGTTGTTCCCTCTTTACGTAGCTTGTTAATTATACTCTATTCTGGTTGTTGTCATTTATTTATAATTTATTGGTAAGTCTGCCACCTGGATGACAGCACTCTCTCCATCCTACCTCAGAGACCAATCAACAGCCTACCTCTGCCTCTTCCTCTCTCCAGTTGGTTCCTGCTAGTAATTTGAAAAGAAAGCAAGTGTCATGGAGTCATGGACACTTGGGGCTTATCTTAAAATCAAGCCAAGCATTTTTCTGCCTCTCCTCTATGTGTGTGTGTGTATATACATGAGCGACCCTCTCCATTCTAATCAATAATGCATCCTTAGACAAGCTACTTTCCATTGAAAGACATCAAACTTGAAGGTGTCTTGCTGTCAAAGCAACACCTCTTAACTCTAGGACCCTGGGAAGGCAGTGTAACCAAGTGTGCAGTCCCTTCACTGACAAGTCCTGAAAAGAGCTGTTGGACATCAGGCCCCCACATCATGGGCTACAGACAGCAACTGCCCCTTAGATAGGCAAACGAAAACTTCCTTGCTAAAGGAAGCATGGAACAGATATGTTTTAATCAAGTTCCTCTCATGCAGAACCCCTTTGGAATGGAATGGAATGGAAAAGACCTCAAATATGAAATTGTTGATCTACTAACAATTATATGTAACTTATAAAAATTGGTTTCTCTGCTGGATGACTGGAAATAGCAGTTGTCACAATTGTTTGATGTAGCTTACTGTGGTGGTTAAAAGTGTGGATTCTAATCTGGGAGAACCAGGTTTGATTCCCCACTCCTCCACATGCAGCTGCTGGTGTGACCTTGGGTCAGTCATAAATTCTTTCAGAGTTGTTCTCTCAAAGGCAGTTCTTGGGAGAGCTCTCTCAGCCCCACCTACCTCGCAGGGTGTCTGTTGTGGAGAGGGGGAGGGAAAGGAGTTTGTACGCCGCTCTGAGACTCCGAGTGAAGGATGGGGTATAAATCCAATCTCCTCCTCCTCCTCTTCTTCTTCATGGGATCCAGGCTAGTTAGGCTAACATATGTTTGGGGTAAATTAGTAGAAATTGTTATTAAAGAGAGAATTATTAAAGCACATTGAGGAATAAAGTTTGCTCAGGGAAAATCAGCATGGCTTCTTCAAAGGGAAGTTCTGCCTCACGCAGGTTAACAATCATGTGGATAAGAACAATCCAATAGACACCATGTACTTGGACTTTCAACAGGCTTTTGAAAGGACAAAAGACTACTTAACAGTCGTGAGCTAAGAGGAAGGGTCTTATTATGGATTAAAAGTTGGTTAAATGGCAAGAGGCAGAGAGTAGGAATAAACAGACAATTCTCTCAATGGAGGGAAGCAAGATACCAGTTTTGGGACCAGTGCTATTTAATTTGTTCATAAATGATTCAGAATTGGGGGTATGCAGTGTTGTAGACAAGTTTGCAGATGATACTAAATTATTCAGGATGGTAAAACAAAGACAGATTGTGAAGCTACAGGAGGAGCTCTCTAAATTGGATGAGTGCGTAACAAAAGTGGCAAATAAAGTTCAACATTGGTAAGTATGAGGTGATACATATTGGGGGGGGGGAATCCTTGTTTTCAGTATATGCTGATGGGGTCTGAACTGGCTGAGACTGAGATTGAAAGGGATCCTGGGGCTGTAGTGGAAAGTTCCATGAAAATGCCAACTGGGTGTATGGCAACAGTGAAAAAGGCAAACTCCGTGCTAGGAATTATTAAGAAAAGGATTGAAAATAAAACTGCCAATATTGTAATGCCCTTGTATGAAGTTTTCCTGCAGCCTCATTTGGAATTCTGTGTGCAGTTCTGCTTGTTGTCTCAAAAAGCATATTGCAGAGCTGGAAAATGTGCAAAGAAGGGCAACCAAGATGATTAGGGGGTTGTAACACCTCTCCCATGAGGAATATCTGGAGATGCTGGATCTTTTCAGTCTAGAAAAAGAATGGCTAAGGGAAAACAGGGTAGAGATTCATACGGTTATGCTCGGGTTAGAAAAAGTGGATAGAGGGAGCTTTTTCTCCCTGTCCCATAAAACGAGAACTCAGGGGCACCCAATGAAACTGTTGGGAAATAGATTCAGAACAGACAAAAGGAAATGCTTCTTTACTCAATGAATAATTAAACTGCCAGGGTGAGTGAATGTGGCCATGAAATTGATAGTTTTAAGAGGAAATTAGATGGATTCATGGAGGAAAGGTTCATCAGTAGCTACTAGCTATATTGACTAAAGGGAGCCTCCATATCCAGATGCAGCAGACCTCGGTATACCAGTGCTAGGAAGCAGCATTGAGGGAAGGCCTTGGCCTCTATGCCTTACTCGTTTGACCCTCCAAGGCAACTGTTTGGCCACTGTGTGAAACAGGATACTAGACTAGGTGGACCGTTGTTCTGATCCAGAAGGCTCCTCTTGGATTCTTACGTTCTGACAAATATATATTTGAAATTGTTATACTCTGCCTCTTCATTAAAATGTGCTTGGGGCAGTTTACAATGTTAAATTTAAAAATAGCAAAGCTACAAACACAGAAATTAAATCCTTTCCCCCCCCCCCCACCAGTAATTCCACTGCAGACCTGTGTTCTGCCTGGTCTGCTGACAGAATTCCTGCCTGGTTTCACATGAGCAAGAGTCCTTTTCAGACAAACGTTTAGGATGAATGATGCACAGGGAGGGAGCAGGACTATAGTGGCATACCCCATCCTCTCCCAACCGATGTGCATTCATTTGAAAGTCCACACATGAATAACTCTCTCCAAATGATTGAGAACCTTGCATATGTATACAGTTGTGCTGCAACCTTCAGATTGGGCCTGCCACCACATTTACACTTCTGCCCCAATACATAGGCATGTGCAAGCACATGCATACATAAGCATGTTCACCCATCCTAAAAGCTTGTCTGGAAAAAGCCACTACAGTGATTATTATTGTTGTTGTTATTTAATTTATACACTGCCCTATCTTATGAGTTTTAATTCCAGAATGGATCAATTCACAACTGCCACTCTTCCCTCATCATTTTTATATTCAGAGTTAGTTAACCAGATTGTGCCCAGTTCAAAAGCTTGGCAAATGGCATAGTTGCTCCCCAAATCCCTCTTCCATGGCTCCAATATAACCAAACATTCTAATCCATTTTCTGCTTTGATACATAGAGTAGTACCCCATTGGTGCTGCACCTCTGTTGGCAGGGCTGACATAACTACTTTCCATGGGACCTAGCAAACTCTCTTGCAAAGTATATTTTTCCACACAGCCATGTGACCCCTGTTCTGGAACTGAATTCTTAGCAATTGCTATGCCACTGCACAAAATATTCGTGTCCGGCTTTAGAATTGATGCTGCATTTACATCATGCTTGAAAGAATGGGGAGAGAGGAGTCCACCCTTAGACAGCCTCTGTGCACTGAAACTGTCAAGGTTTGCTGGTGGCCAGTATCCCAAGTAAACAGGGTGAAGGAAGCCTGCCAAGAGAAACCCTGCCTGCCAAGAGAATCCCTAGCATTCTAATAAGTGACTTAGGAAATAGGTGTTGGGGAAGATCTTCCTTTGCCTGAGACCCTAGAGACTTGTGCCAGTCTGAGTAGACCATAGTAGCATAGATGGACCAATGGATGGACTAAGGCTAGATTTTTGTGTTCACATGTAATTTATCTGGTTCTTGATATCCTTACTAGGTCGTTCAGGAACTATGGAACCTACAACTACCCCTAGCATCTTGACCAGGGCTATCAAACATGCCCCCAGAAGGCTTCTATGAGGCCCACAGTGGAACTGGCTGTCTTCTGCTGCTTCTTCCAGTTCTGCTGCTGCTGTGTCATCATAGGTTTGCAGCTTACAAATACACACCTGAACAGCATACTCAAGATTGCAACAGCACAGACATTTTGATGCAATATTTCAGAGCAAGAGGTGTCAGTTATCAGACACTGTTAAATAAACAAAATATTGCAAGAGTGCTAATGTTAAAGTATGTTTTTATTTTAAGTAAAAAAAAACCTTAGTGTTTGTGTCCTTTATAAAGTTTATATCTCCGTATGACACACATGGCCCAGCCCAACAAGGTCTCATTTATGTCAGATCCGGCCCTCATAACAAATGAGTTTGACACCCCTCATCTAGACACTAACAGAAGTCTTACCATGCTGGATACATTTGGGAATAGGTAAGAGAGACTGCAGTGTCACGCACCTGGTATTCCTTGGAGGTCTCCCATCCAAATACTAGCCAGGGCCATCCCTGCTCAGCTTCTGAGATCTGATGAGGTCTGTCTAGCCAGGGCTATGCAGGTCAGGGCAGCTACTTCCTACATAGATTCAAATGTTGAACTCCAATGAACACAGATGACAACAAGCATTTTTCCCTATAGTCATTTTTTATCATTGAAAGCTATGTGTGATAATAATTCATTATTGAGTAAAGGTAAAGGTTCCCTTGCTCGAAAGCCAGTCGAGTCAGACTCCAGGGTTGCGGTGCTCATCTCTGTTTCAAAGCCGAAGAGCCAGCGCTGTCCGAAGACATTTCCGTGGTCATGTGGCCGGCATGACTAAACACCAAGGTGCACGGAACGCTGTTACCTTCCCACTGAAGTGGTGCCGATTTATCTACTTGCAATTTCTGAGTAACCTCTTCTAAAACCAGTTTGCCATTCAATCATAATAGAATTTTCTCCTACCCAGGGTTCTAATGTTCACAGAAGGGAACCAGTATAAAATTTACTTGTACTGATCAGCCTAATTGTCTTGTAACATTGGGGATCCTTTTTTTATCATGGTGCTAGGCTTAGTTTACCTATTCATCTAGATCTGAGGTATTCTTTCCCAGGGCAATAAACAAAATCCAAATGATAGATTGATTTCCTGATTGGCACCGTCACAATTCTTTTTTTAAAAAATAACTTTGTAAATATTTCACCAAATATCACCAGTCCACCCATGGACTGATGCCTGTTACTGTGGGCTAGGAGGAGTTCCTTGCAGGTCCACTGGCTTTAGGCACAATTTAGAAGCTGCTTCTTTGAAGGTACTGAAGTATGAGAATGAAGCACCCCATATGGTAGTCTGCCTGCATTGAACATTTCCTCCCTGAGACCTTCTTGAAGCAAAGGTCCACAACATGCTGACAGTAGGGACTCCCTGCTTCTGTAATGAGGTCCCATTCATCATTCTGACTTCATTGTACTCAGCAATTTCCACCCTTTTCACCTGTTTTTGTCTCTATGCAGGTTTGGTAAAATGAGGGAGACAGGGACGAATCCTTTGTTTGCCAGGATCACATTGGCTCACGCACGGAGTCTTGTAATAGGTAGCAGGGAGGAATGGAGAGGGTGGGGAGGGATTGTAAGAGCTTTTATTGTACTAATAAGGAATGGGATGAGGGTGTGACCATCTGATGAAGCAAATTTAACCCAAAAGGGTCAAATAATGGTTATTTATTGCAGACACATTCTTTGGGAGATAATAATATCATGTATATATTTTTCTTTTTGAATACAGAATACACTTAACATATATTAACTTGTTGTCCGTACAACAACCATGTAAGGTAGCTCAGAACTATTACCCTCATCATACGTATGTTGATGCTGAGAGAGAGCAAGACAGAGCCTTGCCAAGAAACAGTGAGTGAGTTAGTGGCAGAGGCGAGATTTCTTCCTGGCTCACACTCCTTGGGCAGTGGGTCTCAAACTGTGTCTCAGGACTCAGAAATGGGCCACAACTCTTTCTCAAGTAGATGGTGAGATCAGGAGGGAAGAAGAGGAATAGGATGAGTTGGGAGAGAAAGCTTTAGAAAGCTGGATGACAGATTTCAGTTTCCCAAATAGCCCCCTACATGTACAGTAAATTTAGAATTGGATCCTACTTCCCCCCCAAAAAAATGTTTGAGAACCACCACTGGTTTTAGGGCCTCGGAGTAGACACCTTGCCCTTTCTTTCCTGTCTGCCCCCCCCCCCCATTTCCTAAAACATTGAAGAAAGCGCAGAAAAGAGTTCCCAGCATCAGGTTCCCATCAAACTAGTCCTGGGAAGCGGTCCTCATTCCTGTTCCCTAAATGAGTTTGCAAAGGGTTTGTAATTATGCCTTGAGCCTTATTCTCCACCTGTAACTTCCTCCCTACTAAACTTCCTGGTTTACTAGATAGGAAGCTGGGACCCCAGAATGTTTCCTGCCTTCCCCATGATCTCAAATGTTCAAGCAATGGAGAAGAGGATGCTTTATATTAGAATTCATGCTGTTGCCCCCATTGAACTGCTACTGTAAACAACCAGGCCTTGCAGGGTTAAAGTATACAGACAATGTGAATTTAATAGCTTTCAGTGGAGGATGGGAGCCATGTGATTTTGCTTTTGTTTTTAGGTGGGGGGGGGGATGAAAGATATAATGCATGGCCTCACATGCACCTGTGAATATCGGTGTATACACATCTGGGAAACCTTACTGGGCCAGTGTTCTCAGATGCATGTACTTATGCCTTCCACAGGTTACATGTTTGCTGTGGCAAACACTAGTTGTATGTAATGTGTAGGGCCCTTAAATGGAATTAAAGTGCGAATAAATGAAGCCTTATGGAGAAGAGGCTATGCAAACAATCCCATCCTCTCCATGAAGTTAATGAGGCAGAGTAGCTCTGTGCAAATCACTCTGGGAGCCTAGCCCATTTCCTCTTTAACTCAAGGCTCAACCTGCTGCCTTCTACTTCGTTCAGCCTGCAGCACGCACACACACACATACACACATGCGCACGCGCGCACACAAAGAGCACCCCTTTGGAGATTTAGATTTAATGCAGTGAGACGAGGCTTCGGACATCTTGTCTGGAAATTGAAGGCTGCCGGTGAGAAAGCTAGGGCAGCAGAATTAGTTATGATGGGCATAAATTGAATTTTAATAGAGATGTAGATGGCACTCAGCCAGCTTGCTCAGGCGGTAATTAAAAGTTAACGGGTTTAGAAACATATCAGTCCTTTGGGGAAAGAGAGGGCTGCCTTTGATCGCAGGGGAGGTCCCTCTTCTGCGTGGGGGCCGCGTGTCCCAGGGTTGCCACTTAGCTGGGCTTCTTGTTTCAGGACTTATCTTGGTGAATGGGAGGTACCTGAGAGAGATCAGCTGTGTTACTCATTTGGACGGTAGATAAGAAGTCGACCACCTCAAATGTTTCACAAGTGATTGTAAAAATGCTTTTAATCTCTAATTAATAATGTCTGAACATTGTTGATATGACACAGAATACTAAAGAATTGTTTAGAGTAAGTGAATGTGAATCAAAGGGGTTCTTTTGCTTTGGTTACTGATGCAGGAAAAAACTAATCCTATTCTTGGTATAATTTGTGAAAACACTTTTACAGCCGACCAGATGTGTGCATCTCCACTACCTCTTCCCAAGGATTAAACTATGGAACCTTTCCTCACTTAAGGAGCTCTGCGCACTGTTGAATATGTTAGTACTATTGTCGCTGTTAATCCCAGTAGCATTCTGTACTGAGGCTGAAGGGTACCGCATGTCTAAGGCCATGTCCATAGCTGAGGTCAGATTTGAACTGGCGGGCTTCCTTGTTCACAGTGCATACTCTGAGCTATACCAGATCTCAGATACGATGAGGACCTCTAAAGCAGTGATCTTCACCCTATAGTTCAGGACTTTCAGGTGGATTATAGAGCCCACCTAACTAGGTTGCAAGCCTTCTAGAGCGGCCTCTTTTTTCTTTTTCCTTTATTTCCTGGGGGGGGGGGTTGCTCTTCTTGTGATAACTCACTAGGACTTAACTACCCATTTGTACACAGAGATAATGCATACAAAGTTGATGATTCTGAAGGTATCGTGCACACAGAAAATGACATCAGGGGCATGGAAACTAGTGATTGAGGACTGAGTGGAGGTTGGGAACCGAAGAGGGGGGGCTGATCATGAAAGGAGAGGGTCAACAGTGTGGTGTAGGTGGTCTTAGAGTGTCAGACTAAGGTCTGGGAGACCCAAGTCTGAATCCCCACTCCTCTGTGGAAGCTTCCAGGTGACCTTGGGCCAGTCACATACTGGCCCCGGTCACACGGCAAAGTTGCCGTGGGAGAGGCACGGGTGGTGGGTGGATTATCCGGGCGCGATCACACCCCAACATCTGGGAAGTGGAGCGCACCCGTGGCTTACCGCAGACAATGCGCGTTAAAAAACTAGTACCTCCAAGGTACTAGTAAACGTTTGCCACGGGCAGCCTCCAGACGCCCGTGGTGTGATCGCGCCGGCGCGCGGCATTCCCCTCTGGTCCCTCGTTTACTCGCTGGCGCCGAGGGAAGGACCCGTGATGTGCCGCCTGCGCATCTGATTGTGTAATTGCGGATCAAACTGCGCCGGGGCAATTAGCCACGCCTCCCCCCCCCCCGTGATATTCGGCCCATGTGACCGGGGCCACTCTCTGCCTAACTAGCATTGTTGGTGTGAGAATAAAATGGAGGAAGGGAGAAGGACGTTTTAAGACTGAGAACTCCATAAAGGAGAAAAGTTGGATATAAATATGGAAGTGAAGAATAAATTAAGAGGGAAGCTGTTAAAAGGGTGTGGTGCAGGAGAGAGATGATACAGCCATGCTCTGGGCATTTATGAAGGAGGACATAGATTATAAAAGAGTTTGTGAGAGATGGAGGTAGCAAGCTCCTTTCTTCAAATAAGGCTCCACTGGCAGGCCTGACACTCAGTCATGGCTACAGCTATAGGCATACCCAAATCATTGAGCACTCCCCTCTCTGGGTGTAAGGCACCTGCTGCTGTACACTAAGGTATGCACCACACAAGTTTACACATCTGTTCTTCTATTACAGCCACACATTCCCCCAAGGGCTGTTTATGAGATGCTGGAACGTGACCAATCCAACCTGGCAGCCTTCCCTATTCTTCTGAGCTGGGCAAGTCCTGTTGCCACCTCTCTCCTCCTGGTGTTTTGCAGTTTTGCAATTCTCGCATCTGTGAGGCATTTTGTGAAAATAAAGAGAATACCTAATGGTTCATTTCACAAAACAGCATTGGGGTGGGGGGTTGGTAGGGAATTTTGACCTTTTTTTGAAGGGAGAGAGAGGGAATAATTGCACAAGTGTAAAGTATTTAGCACTCCCCTTCTCTTGATTGTTCTGTGCTTGGCAAAATTGCTCTGTAGTTGTCCCTTAGCAAAGGCGCATTGCAATTAGCAGTGAATGGTGCTGCCAACGGCGAGGTTCTTTTCACCTCACACGCATCAAACAGATGTAATTGCATTATAGATTTTCTTGGGCTAGTGGTGAGATTGGGGCAGGAAATGTAGGCTGGAGAAGCTGTGGTACTTGATGTCTTAGCCTGAACAAGTTCTTCTCTTTGTCCTTTGAGTCTCCATCTATGTCACGTAGATGGGCCTATTTAAATTGCACATTCAGTACAAATATACAACCATGTCAGCAATTGGTTTTACAGGAGGGTCCAATGTCACTTCATGTTGTGCCCGGAGGCCAGGGGAAAGGAAGGGGACCAAATAAATGCCCAGATGAGGAGGAACTGCCCAGATGCAGAGGGCAGGTGGTTTGACCAGGTCCATGGGGGTCACCAAGGGAGCCAGGGGAAGACTTCATGAGCACTCACTTGCTTGAGAGGCTGCTTCTCTTGCAGGAACCCCATCCAGGCCCTTCCCCTGAAGCAAGGGGGCTGCGGACACAGGATGCAAGAGGAAGAACTTAGAGTCTGGACCTGAGTGCACTGTGGAAAGGGAAAGAACCTAGGTAAAGAGAGTTCTCTAGTGTGGCCTCATCATGGCCCATGGACTCTGTTGAAGGGAATTTATTCTGTTAAATGAGACCCTTATTAGCTTTACCTGTACCTAGACAATGACTACTGACATAGGAATAAGACCCCCAGCTGAACAAGTGGTCCCTGACCCAGAAAGAGACACAGATACTTTGAGAAGTGGACAGAAGCTAGAGGGGCAAGCTATGTTCCAGCTCCTCAAAGTGGACTGCCAGCGTGTCACATAGCCACCAGGCCCTGCACATACCTACTTGCCTCTGGTTGGTAGCTGGTACTCCCCCACAGCGGGATTCATTGCTGGAATCTGCTGTTGTTGAGTCCTTGCATGTATTTAAAGGACTGCTGAACTACCCAGCATACATTGGACACATACAGATAGGGTTGCCTGGCCACCAGCAGGGGATAGGGCTGCCAAGTGGGGGCGGGGGGCGGGTAAACCCCCGCTTTGGAGGCCCGATTTCCACCGCCGCAGAATCGGGCCCCGGGGGGGACTCCGCCCCCCCCCGAAGCGCAGCGTGGCTGCGTCAAAGGAGGTGACGCAACCACGTCGCTCATGTTGGGGGCATAGCCCCGATCGTTGGAGGGGAAACTCTATGGTTTTCCCTTTGACGATCGGGGCCACGCCCTCAACGTGAGTGACATAGCGCGTCACTTACTGTGACGTGCTGGTGGTGTGCACCAGAGAGCTCCCGGAGCCCGGTGAGGCTCCCCCCGCCGCCAAGGTAAGTAGACTTGGCAACCCTAGAGGGGTAGGATTGCCAGCTTCAGGTTGGGAAACTCCTGGAGATTTCAGGATGGAGACTGGGGAGGACAGGGACCTTACTGGGGTACAATGGCATAGAGTCCACCCTCCAAAGCAGCCATTTTCTCCAGGGGAAGTGATCTCTCTCGTTTGGAGATGAACTGTAATTCCAGGGGATCCCCAGGTCCCACCTGGAGGTTGGCATCCCTACTCTTTGACTTACTATACATGGCAGCTGCAAAAATATGAAGTGCAACAGGAGGGAGGCCTGGCCTGGCCAAGTTGTACACAACACCCAGCTTAACAACAGCATCTCCACTGGGGTGGATGGCTAGTCATTGAGGTGGTCGACTATTGCTGCCTAGGCAAGCTGCATGACTTGACAGAGCAGTGGCGGCCATATGACTCACCCTGGCAGCCTCCCTTCAGGTTTTAGCTATCTCCTCACCCACGCAGCCCCCCAGGTGCCTGGCCCTGGCAGAGGGAGGCTCAGGAGAGGTGGTCCCTCAGGCCATTGGACCACTGGGATTTTTTATGGTGATCATAATGACCAATCCACCCCTGAAAAGTAATCATGCGGGTGAGAGTATAAAACAAGAGGGAGCGTCATTCTCTTTTTTTCCACATTACAATATTTTTTTTCCAGCACATCTCATCTTCTTACTAGTTTTTGAAGTATCTAGTTTCTACTCCCCACATGTACGAAAAGCTGGAAACTCTCTTCGTGGGCTACTATTGCAAGTACACTTGTGATGGGAGCCTTTCAGAAGGGATGATGCAGTGCTGTTTTGTTCCGGTCTCTTGTAGAGTTGCCAACTCTGGGTTGGGAAATACCTGGACATTTTAGGGGTGGAGCATGAGGAAGAAGGGGTTTGGGGAAGGGTAGGACTTCTGTGGGGTATAATGCCGTGGAGTTAACTGTCCAAAGCATCATTTTCTCCAGGGGAACTGATCTCTATCACCTGGAGTTCTGTTCTAACTCCAATAGATCTCCACGGCCCACCTGGAGGCTGAGAACCCTAGGTCTCTGGAGTGTGGTGCATTAAAAAGAGGGTGACCTGGCCACAACTTTAAGAGTCTCCCTATACTTTTACAGCTGACCCCCGATTCAGAAGATGAGGAGCGGCTGTTATTAATTTCATTTTCTCCTCCCACTTCCCACCACCCAAAAGCTCAGGGTTCTTCCCAGCTCCCTGCAAATTTATCTTTACAACAACCTTATGGGGTAGGATATGGTGAGAGAGAGGGTTGCCCAATGAGATCAGTGACCTGAGCACTGTACTGCACTGGCTCTATTGAAAGAATGGTGAGGAAGAGAAAATGGGTGGAAGAAACTGCTACTTCCTGCTTACTTTCAGCAAGGTCTTTACACTGCCTGCTGTCCAACCATGCACTAGGATGGTATGCACCTTCTTTAGTTTCAAGCCTCAATTTGATTGTCTTGTGGGATTCAGCTAAGGATAACACAGTCAATTTGTTAACAATCAGCTCATGTCAAGCGAGTCTCATTAATAGAACTGTTGGAAATAGAATGCAGAATTCCTAGATTAGATTCTACAGTAGACAAAAAATGGAAACATCTCATCCAATTCTACCAGCAGAAATGCCTTCGCGCCACGCCTCCTGCTCAGTGTGTAGCACAAGGAAAGATCTTTCTCAGTGTTGGCAAAATTTAAACATAAAAGAAGAAATAAACCCTGATAGAACAGAGGAGAAGGAGAGAGGCTAAACTGCTGATGTAAAAGAAAGGAGTGAAGGGTGGGGTTACTCATTTGAGGAGGAAACATAGTGTTTTCCCCTCAAATGGCTGTGGCCCCGCCCCCAGCGTGCGTCATCACATCCGGGTGACGTGCACGCGGGGGTAGGGTTTTCCCCGGGGCCCGATTCCGCGGGGGCAGAAATCGGGCCTCCAAAGCGGGGGGAAATCCGCCCCCCGGGGGGATTTGGCAGCCCTAGTGAAGGGGGAGGGCTCAGTTGGAGCAGGAAGTCTCCAAAGATTCAATCAGGAGACAGGAAGGTCTTAATTTGAAATTGTGGGAAGTCCCTGCTAACTAGCGGTCCTTCAGCTGCCCTCTATAGGCTATTCTTCTGATCTTCTTCAAGTAGGTGCACTATAGACCTTGTACATTCCAACTTGGAAAGAGAGAGGAAGACCTGCAGTTTCGTGAACAATCAAAGCTGGTACTTCATACACTCACTCCTTAATCTCCTTGCAAAGATATAAACAAACCCTGCCTGTCAGCCACTGAGTCAGGTGGGCTCCAGGAAAATGCACTGGATTGTTATGTATTATCAGAACAGCCAGGGCTATTTTTGGGCAGGAACGCACAGGAACGGAGTTCCGGCTGGCTCCCGAGTTGGCCACACCCAGCAGGAACTCATTAGCATAATAGGCCACACCCAACAGCAGAAACTCATTAGGACTGGCTACATTAGGGGTGTGTGGCCTAACATGCAAAGGAGTTCCTGCTATAAAAAAGCCCTCAGTTTTGACAACAAACAAGGTAAACAGAATAAGAAGCAAAAGGTGAGTGTGTCTGGATGACCACACTTCTGCGAACATGGAGTGTGTGGCCTAATATGCTAATGAGCTGTGCTGTCAGGGGTGTGTCCTAATAAGCAAATGAATTTCTGCTGTTGGGTGTGGCCTATTATGCTAATAAGTTCCTGCTGGGCTTTTTCTACAAAAAAAGCCCTGAGAACAGCCAGAAACAGAAAGAAGCTCAAGGAACGCAAGATGACTCCCTTGACATCTCAGCAAGACCGATCTGGGAGATCTCACCTATGATGAAAGGCTCACAGAGATCAGTCTGTTTTGTCAGCATCTTTGGCTAGGACCTGGGCACCCATGGAAAGAAGAGCAAACGTAAGAACTGATATCTGGTGCAAACTTTGTATGGACTGTCACCAGCTTGGCCAAATGGCAGAAAATGAGCTTGAGGCCGGTAGGTGTTGTTTCAAGGAGGCCTTCTGAAAGAAGATTATTGGTGCTGTCTCAGCAAAACCGCAGTTCATAGAAACAGTCTTGCCTGTGGCAAGAGAATGAGCAAGGCAATGGCCAAAGCAAGCAAGGTCAAGTGGACTTTGGGCAGCCAGGACAAAGCAAAGGTCTCTTAAATTCCAAGCAGCAAAGTAGGATAACTATGACTGGTTGGTTCCCAGAAGTTTATATAGCAGTCCCAGCCAGTCAGGAATCTCAGGTGGACTGCAATCAGAGTCCATGGAATTAATTAAAGGCCTGTAAAAGATGTGGCGGCTATACTGCCTCCTGTGCCTACCTTAGGAGGGATTCTTTACATGTTTTACATATGGAAGAGCTTTGCTGGACTGTGCTGCTTCAGAATGCAGGTAAAAATTTCTTTTTTAAAAAACTGATTCCTATCAAAAATCTCCATGCAAAGAAAACTAACACTTCATTCTTTGTTATGACAATTCTCCTGGTCATGCTACTTTTCCATGAGCAGGAAGTTTTTGATGTGAAGGAGTATTCAGCTAATTAATCTCCCACCTGATAGAGCTGTAGTTTTAAGTGTGAAAATTATACATAAACTGTCTTATTAAGGAACATAATTGAAGGAAACGTTTTCTAAAGAAATGAGAGGAGTAGTTTTGCTCAGTCATTGTCTACTTCAACAAAGTTTGAGATGTTTTAGGAACATACTTTAGATGGGTGAAAATCATGGCTGTTTCCAGTTTTTATCTGGTGTAAATTGTACAAAATAACTGATTTAACATTAAAAACAGAAATGTTGGGATGTGGTATCGCAACGGCAGATAAAGCCATGCTTAAGGTGCAGCTTCTTAGAGTCTTGAGTTTGCCTCACATTGTTCCACCACAGTCTCTGGTCTAGGCCTGTTCAACACACTAATCATGTCTTTAAGAGAATTCACAATAGCCATAACTCACACCGCAGATATTATCACATTCTAGGTTTGGTGACAAGCCAATGGAAAATAGTGCTGGAGTAATACACGAGAGTGCAACTACATGTTCCCACATGAACTGTCGTAGCTGTGTCAAGCAGAGATTGTCAATATGGAACCTCTGCATTTATTTATTTATGAAAATATTTATGCCCCAACTTTCTTGAAGGACTCAAGACAGCTAACAACATGGCAACAGACAAAAAGAAAGCAATAATATCACAAATACCAAGAATATATAAATAGATTGCAAAGCCTGAACTAACAAACTCTTGCAAGCTGACTGATGTTTTAAAAGTAATTCACAAAAACAGCAAACCGAACCCAAAGTCCTCAGAAATACATGGTCTTACATGTTTTCCTGAAAATAGACAATTCTATATCCTGTGCAAACGAACTATTAGTAGCAACACTGTTAGCTGGGTTGGCACGAGCTCCTAGCAATGAATTGACATGGGTGCCTTCAGTGAATGCCTGATGTGCTACTAAATGCATTGTGGTAGTGGCCTTTCCGGACATAACTGAGCAATCCACTTGTCTTACTAACATTATTTTCCATTACTTGATAACTCCTCCTCAGATGTTTTATCTGAGAGGACTCTCCAAATTCACAAGAGCGTGCAGACTAAAATTCAGCAGCAATCCTAATTCCAGCATATTTAGGTGCTTAGCTGTATATTTACATATCTGCTCAGAATTCTCTTCTTCCCCTTAGCTAGATGATGTGACATATATTGACTGAGCTGAAGTTTATAATCCAACAATTATTACTTCACAGGAAGAGAGGCTGTATATATGAATAGTGATAGCTGCCAAGACAATTCAAGTTATACAGATTCATAGATGACCAGTAAAAGAAAAAGAGACACAAACAGATTTTGTGCTTGCATTCTTAAGGAACGATCACTCTGAGGCTGGGAATGAGCAGACTCTTCCATCTGCCTGAGCCTTCAAGGGTTTCCCCACTTTTTCAAAACAAGGGTATCAAAAGTGCAAGTTGGCTAAAGGGGAAGGAACTCTGTGAAGAATCAGTATTTTTCTCCAGAAATTCTCAAACTGCACTGCTTAACATCCACAAGCACACCTTGCCAGGATAGTTACAGGTTTATTAGAGCAAAGCAGGGCCTTTCCAAGCCTCTGTTAGAAAGACAAAATAACAGCCATCAGCCAACAGGGGAAAATGAAACTAAAGTACAGCACATGCTTTTTGCCTAAGGGACCAGGGGGGAAATAACTAAACAGTTGAACATCACCAAATTCACAACTTGCCACAACATAACAGTCAGGATCCTATCTCTGGACCTCTAGGGTTACCAGATGACCAGACAAAAAGCTGATCTAGCCATTTGTTTATCTTTTGGATCAGTTCCCAGCAAGTCAAGGCCACCCTGCGTCTTTTTTAACCGTGCACTTTGAGTGAAAAAGCAGCTTTTGTACTGGAGCCTGCCGCAGAGTTGCCAGGCCACTGGGATCTTCCTCTGATGCTACCTCCAGACCCTGTTTAGGCTCTACTTTCAAGCCCTGGTCATATAAAGGGAATTTAAAAAAAATTTCAATAGCAACCCTCATCTTAAATGCCCTAGTGGGTCCCATAAAACCTGTTCCTGCTTTGCCCGGAGCTCTGCTGTATTATACTGAATTTTATATTACCATTTAATATTTGGGTTGTATTTTATGTAATATATTTCAGGCATCTTATTGTGGAATGTGTTCAGTTTGGGGCAGTTCTGTGCTTCTTCCTCTTTAGCTGGCCTAGAAGATTCCATGATTATTTGATCCATTACAGAACATGCCAAGGTCTGCTGAGAAACAGGAAATTTTCATCCTGCTTGGAATGGACTCCCCCCTGGTTCTGGCTTCTTTCCCTTTATATCAATTTTGCTATCTCTTGACATGATCATAAACAGCTGGGTGATATCCAACAGTTACAGTCAGATTCCAGCTCTAACTGGATACCGTTCATTCTGATGTTGATCCTCATCCCGTCTGTGAAAGGCTTGTCAGGCTGGGGGAGGGATTGCCCTACCAATCCTGACTCTTATGGATATTCCTGGTTCTTGTGGAGCAGATAAGAGATGTGCTTCCTGTATTCCTCTGCCACACTGTCTTCTCTAGTAACCCATGAGTTATCTGGCACTCCTACTGTAAGGATTATCTGCAATTAAGTTAATAGGCTGGTTTTTTTCAGATACTACATTATCCCGCAGATTGCTTTTGCCTCTTGAAAAAGGAACCTGGCATCATTTGGAACATGGTGGAACATTAACACTGCCACCCTGGTCCAGGATCCCATCAGATCATTCACGGCAGCAGCCTCCCCATCCTTTTGCTTCCATCTCGCTGTGCAGCGTGGGCTGCTGCTACTGCTTGTTAAACAGCTGCCTCCTCGGGTCAGCTCAACAGGTGCATGCCTCTCAGCAGTGGGAGACGCTGTTCTCATCTACAGTGTAATTCCCTACAGCACACGGGAATCTTTGGGGACAAAAGTGACCAGGCAGTATCTTTCACCTGTGCAGTGCCATATAAATGCCAGTTGTAAACACACTAGATGAGAAAAACTTACATCAGAAAAAAAAATGCAGCTCCCATTGGTTGACCTACTGCTAGCTTTATGCTGGGCTGCCCCCAAATGCAATATCTGAAGGTTTCCCTAGTTTCTTAGGGGCTCCAGGCAGTGACACACCAGGCAGAGCACTTGACAACCAGTGGGAGGGCTGTGTGTGAGGAAATGGGGGGGGCTGCAACGCTGGCTGTGGCACCCCATCACTTCTGGTAAAAAAAAAACAACAGAAGTGATATTAGTAGCTCTAGGAATTGCAAGGTAAATTAGTAGCTCTAGGAATATGGTAAAACTCTGTCACATTGATTTATTTTTAACTGGAAGTGATGTGGTGCTGCACCCTACACACTATCATACTGATGTGTTCTTATTGTGTATATATGTTGTAATAATTTTTTAAAAAAGTTTCCCTAGCCCTACATCTCTCTGTCTTGCTTCCCCTTTTCCCATACATCTCTCTGTCTTGCTTCCCCTTTTCCCATACAGCACCTGTCAGCAAGAACAAAGACAAAAGTACAATGGGCCTAGCTGGGGGAAGGGGAGATTAAACCAATTCCTTTTTTTTTTTTTTTTTTCCTGCTGTATAAAAGGAAAATATTTCAACCTTCAGAGCAATTCAGCTGTTCCAGAAAAGGGCCTTCCATTTCTCAACGTCCAGTTCTTAAGTTCTCACAATAATTAGATTTTATTGCACTCACCACTTCAAATTGGGGGGAGTGAGTTCTTGCAGGCTTGAACAGTGCATACCTGAGAGATCACCTGTCTCTAAATGAATTTCCCCACAAACTGCAATCCATCAAGGCAAATCCTATGGGCAGAGTAATCCAGAGGGTTGGCAAGGCGGAGTCAGCCAAAGGTGCCATTAGTCTGCTTGCTATGGACATTCTTTATGGGGAGCTAAGACAAAAATGTGTGAGCCAGAGGCTAAAAAGCTCTGAGCTAGCTCACACTAAATAATCTTAGAGGGAACACTGACCTCAACAGAACTAAGTGGCTCAGGAGCCCCCAACCCAGAGAAGCTGCCCATGCTTCTCAGCAAGGGCTGGACCTGCAGCAGCAGAGCCGCCCACATGCACACATCCCTGCTCTGAGACATACACCCCCTTCCCCCAGAAATGTAAAAATAGAAAGACCAAAAAAAAGACAGGGACCAGGCGTCAACCCACAGCCCTCAACACCCCTAACCAGCCCCCTAACCCCAGGGCCAGGAGGGCAGATACCAAGGACATGCCAGCCGGCACTAGGCACCCCACTGCAGTCCTTGCGGCACCACCAGCTACATGGGGCCAGGCAGAGAATATTGCACAGACAGGCATGGCTCAGTGGAAAGACACTGGGACAGGGAGAAGGGAGAAGTGGGCAAAAGTCCTGGGACTGACCTTTTGCCCCTGCAAATGTTTGTGGCACCCTGGCAGGGTCCACAGTCCTAGCCCCGAAGGGGGGGATTAGCCTGGAACACACACACACCCAAGCAGATGCTGATGCCCTCCAAACTATACTCAGCCATCCTGTGTTGAAGTGCTCAGTGACTCCAAATGATCGATTCTGGGCTCTGATGCTGCAAGGGAATATGTCCCAGGGTTGCTTAGCACACTGACCCACTGACTAAAGCTGCTGGACGCCTCAAACCACCATTGAGCCCTGGGTGAGTCAGGGCTCAGTGATAGCAAGGACTCCTCAGGAGAAGAGGAGCCTCGTGTAGTTAACAGGAGAAGCTGAGTTAACAGGAGAAGCTGACCAGCAGGAAAATGAGCTACAGGCTTGTCAGGATTCACAGCCAACAGCTCATACAGAGCCACCCACACTCTCCAGCCCTGATTTAGCAGGTGAACCTCAGTTGGCCATTCCCAGCTCACCACCCGCACCTTTACAGTGCCGCAGATGGAAGCTGAGAGCAGAGCTACAGACAAGACAACAAAGTGCACGCCTCCTGGCTTAACACCAGCTGCTAGCTGATAACAAAGATAAGTAGTTGTAGGGTTGCTTCTGAGCAGCTGGCTGCAGTCATGACCCTTAGGCATGGGGCTATAAAAACTAGCCAAGAGAGGCTATTAGGCATGGACACAACGAATACTGTAGATGCTAAGCCATTGTCTGTGCTTTGACTGACTTCCCTGGACCCCTGACTTTGGACTGAACAACTCTGCCTTGCTTGACTTCTGGACTTCTGGCCCTGGACTGAATGACCCTGCCTTGGCTGACTTCTGGCACCTGATACTCAGGGCCTGCAAACGAGTGCACCTTTGTTCTGCTGGTGGCAGAGGGGGCCTGGCAAACGACTGATCTAACTGCCCAGTGCAGAGCTGAATGCTCTAGGCGAACGCCTAGTTCGCCTAGTGAGCGAGCCGGCCCTGGGCATGGGGCGATAAAAACTAGCCAAGAGAGGCTATTAGGCATGGACACAACAAGTACTGTAGATGCTAAGCCACTGCCTGTGCTTTGACTGACTTCTCTGGACTGAACAACTCTGCTTTGCTTGACTTCTGGCCCTGGACCGAATGACCCTGCCTTGGCTGACTTCTGGCACCTGATACTCAGGGCCTGCAAACTAGTGCACCTGTGTTCTGCTGTTGGAGGAGGGGGCCTGGCAAATGACTGATCTAACTGCCCAGTGCAGAGCTGAAGGCACTCGCCACTTCAGCAGTTCTCTCAGTAAACTTTCCTGGAATCTTTCCTCGTTGCCTGATGGGGGCCAGGAAGCAGTTGCTTAGACCACTCCTGCACAAACAGTGCTGGGCTCAGCTGTGGGAAGAGGCATTGCCGGGTGGCACCCAGACTCATGTAAAGGGAACAAGCAAGCAGGTCTGGATTCCCAACCCTTTACTTGTCAATATGCAGTTGTCCCTTTGGGCTGAGCCTCCAGAGATGGGGTACCTGATATCGCTCTGCAATAAAATATGTTGTGTCTGTTAAGTGCCGTCAGGTTGTTTCCATCTTATGGTGACCCTATGAATTAATGTCCTCCAGAACATCCTCTCATTAATAGCCTTGCTCACGTCTTGCAGACTGAGGGCTGTGGCTTCCTTGATTAAGTCAATCCATCTCATGTTGGGTCTTCCTTTTTTCCCTGCTGCCTTCAACTATTCCTAGCATTATTGTCTTTTCCAGGGACTCTTGTCTTCTCATCATGTGACCAATGCTTCAGTCATTTTAGTTTCTAGGGAAAGTTCAGGCTTGATTTGATCTAGAACCCACTTATTAGTCTTTTTGGTGGTCCACAGTATCCATAAAATTCTCCTCCAACATTACATTCTAAATGACTCAACTTTCTTCCTGTCAGCTTTCTTCATTGTCCAACTTCCACATCCATACAGAGTAATAGGGAATACTATGGCATGAATTAACTTGATCTTGGTCACCACGAGACATTCTATATTTCAGAATCTTTTCTAGCTCCTTCATGGCTGCCCTTCCCAATGTCACATGTTAGGCATTCCCTATAGACTTCATTCTCCCTCTTGGGTGTTTGCACTAAGTGCTTGCCCAGTAGTGCTAAGTCCCCTCTTTGTGCTTTTCCCACCACTAAAGAGCCATGCAGCTCACTCTAAGTCCACACAGAAGGGAGCTCTGAGACACAGTCCCATGCCATGCAACCAACTAATGAGTTACAGGGCATCTTGTTTTTGTAGGGCTGGGTCAGTGAATGGGTGCTTGGGAATGGGTTTGCCTGCTTCAGGGGAGGGAGGTGATTGCTTGCACCCACAGTCAGTATCCTGTGGTTCTCCAGGCCTTTTGGGTAGTGCCACATCATTGGGGCCACTTGAATTTTCAGCTTGTATGGGTGCCTATAGGCTGTGTTTTCTGTTAGGGTAACTTTCTGCCACTGACAGGGGATGTTCATGGGGTGAAATGGTCTAGGGAGCTGAAGAACTCCTGCCATGCCCCAGCCCACCCACTTCCATGGGGCCCATGCCACCAGCCTTCTTCTCCCAGAGGCGCTTTAATTCTATTCATGAGTCTTGGAAGTCCCATAATTCGCCATGATCTTGTCTGGTTTGTGTTCCCATGAATTTCTGGCCGATGGTAAGCCATACTTTTTGCAAAGACTTCAGTGTAACATAGCTGCAACTCTAACATGATGTTCTTTGCAGTCAGTCTGAGCAATTTTACTGCAGGCATTGACCATGTGGTCAACTGTTTCATCCTTTGTCTCGCAAAATCAACATTTGTTATCATCACTGGTCTTCTGAATCTTGGCTTTCATACTTTTTGTTTTGAGTGCTTGCTCTTATGCAGCTAGTCCTTCTGTTTCTTTCTTCAAGTGCCCACTTTAAGCCACTTCCAGGTGTTTTTGTTATCAACTTTATTCTCTATTTCTTTCAAATATTGCCCATACAAGTGCTTTTGTTGTCAGTTGTCAAAGTGAGTTTTGTAATCTTCTTTGGTTTCTGAAACCTTAAATCAGTCTGCCTTCTACACTTCAGCTGGAAGCTTCTCTTTGCTTTTTTGGTGTAGTCATTTAGTGCTTGTTTTTCTTCTTCAGCTGCTTGCTTAACTTTCAAGAGACCTCTTCCACCTAAGTTTCTTGGTAAGTAGAGATGATCAACATAACTTCTAGGACGTAGTGAGTGATGCATCGTCATTATCTTCTGAGTTTTGTGATTTGTTGCTTCTTATTTTGTTTGTTCCAGTCAATAATGTCAGCTGTGTCTCTAAGAATTAGGACTGCCCACGTATTAATTGCCCTTACCGTATTGCCTCCATTTAATTTTGTTCGCAATATCTTTTTAACTCTTTTATAATACTCCTTGGTTATATTTTTCTTAACAAGTGTATGTTTGATGTTGTCCGCTTCCAGAATTCCAAGATACTTGTCATTTTCTTCAAAGCCCAGTGTTTTGATGTCGGTTGTTTGGCATCTTGATTTATTTTTGTTCAACTATCTTTCCTCTGTTCAGTGCTGATGCTGCACACCTGTCAAGGCCAAATTCCATTGCTATAACTTTGCTGAATATTCAAACTGTACTTAGTAAAGAATCAATCTCTGATGATGCCTTTCCATACATTTTCAAGCCATCCATATACAATAAGTGTGAAAGCTTTGGGCCTGTCTTTGAAAGCTGGTATCCTAGGCCTGTGCTGTTGAGAAGATGGCGTGTGGTATTAGGGCAATGACAGGACCTCCTGTGATGAAAAACTGATGCTGCTGTTTGTATATGTTTATATCTGTGCAGGTTGATGATAGTGTCTTATCAAGTGTAAGGCATTGCTTTCATTATATTCTGTAATATAATATATCACAGTTTTGAGTCAGGTGCCTTGAGTGTAGTGAGTTTGCACGATAGAAACTTTAAATGAATAAAAATGTTTTAACACATTCTCATGCAGTTAAATTACTCTGTTGCTTAGTCCCAGATTAGTCTCCAGGGTTATTCCCTTGATTATCAATATGTATTGGAATAGGGAAA
>NW_015161455.1:17486-31397 GCF_001447785.1 Gekko japonicus | reverse complement strand
ATTTCGCATTAGAGTTCTTGGCACGTGGCTGTTTTCAATCTGCTCCCAGAGTTTGATTTCCTTGGTGAGGTTTCCTGTGGCTTCCTGCGTCTTCCCTCCTCCCACTCCCCTGTCTTTGCCCTGTTAGTCCCTCCCCTTCCCCCTCCCACTTTTTCTCCACACGGCAACAGGAAACTTCTGGCTAATCAAGGATTGAGCCGAGTCGGAGCAAAAGGGGAGGAAGCTGTGGGTCCAAAGGCGGCCGCGGGACAAATGGTGTGAAATTGACCAGAAGAAGCGGAGGGAAAGGAGGAGCGAGCCCAGGACAAAGGCTAGTCTGAAATCAGTCTCAGTCTCCACACGTTTCCTGACTGTGGGAGAAAAATGATTAGAAGACACTTGCCTTGATCCAGATTTAGTCATGTGCAACTAGTCATGTGTAATAAATAGGGGTCCTGATGAGGGTCACTTTTCTATCTGTATCAAAAGGTTCATTTATGTCCTCCTATATTTCATAGACAAAAATAGAGGCATGCTTGTGAAAAACAGCAAGAACAACAAAAAAACCTCGGTTCTCATACCAGGGATTGCAGCCTGACACATGCTACACATTGCTGAAGGCTTTACTCTCACTTCTGAGTCCATATAATTTGCAATAACCTTTCATCCTCTTACTGTTTTTACACCAAAAAGTTGATCATGCTGTATACAAACAAAACCCTTATGTTGCCAGCACTTTATAATATACTTTTGCAGTTGCAGTGTGGAAGATGGGAGGCTGCTTTCTGAAAGGAGCCTTTGTGTTCTTGTGCATCTACTAGAGATGGTGCCTCTGTATCCTACTTTGAGATGTAACTGCTGAGGAGGAAGATAGACTCTGAAGAATAACAACTATAGTATTGACTCTCAAATGATATAAGAGCATCCTCAAAAGGCAACCACAAAGACAAAACTAAGAGGCAGATACCATAAATATGGACAGTCTCTGTTGAATAGGAACAGTTAGAGCACATGTGAACCCAGCCCATTCCCTGGTGCTTGAATAATGACCACTGGAATACAGATATATGAACTAAAAATGAAGAATGTACATCTATATCTGTATTGGTTTCCACATGTAGATCCCCCTTGCAGTTTCAGGATCATTGTGATCTTCTGACATGCTTTGGTGGCATCTGGGAATTTGCTTGTTTGTTTACAATTCTAATACCCTGCCCTTCTACCAAGTACAGAATCGGGGTTTATAAAAATAAAAACATTTATAAAATACAAAAATAAAACAGGAAACAAAACTGCAAACATTAACAGCAGCACAAACCTATAAAGCTTCACTTCGGAATGTGGCCTTTTCTTACACACCCAGGGAAATTCTGATCGCTACTTTGGGGTCAGGAAGCAATTTTTCTCCAGGCCAGTTTGGCCAGGGATCCTGGAGGTT
Organism: Gekko japonicus; assembly: GCF_001447785.1. Classification (NCBI taxonomy): domain Eukaryota; kingdom Metazoa; phylum Chordata; class Lepidosauria; order Squamata; family Gekkonidae; genus Gekko; species Gekko japonicus. The sequence continues at coordinate 29,980 of NW_015161455.1, read as the reverse complement.
TTTTTGTCATCTTCTGTGCATGAAACAGGGGGTCACTGGGGGGGGGGTATTTGTGAATTTCCTGGACTAAATGACTTTGGAGGTCCCTTACAACTCTATGATTTTATGATTCTAAAACAATGACCGCAGTTAAGAGAAAAACTAAGCCCATCATCTTCAAAAGTGGGTTCAGCCACCCTCAAAGAGTGGGAACAGGTTTTTCCACCCCTGCTTGTGAGAGTGCATTGGTCTCTTACCCTTAAGGAAATAAACACCCATACCACCATGTCTTCCTGGAAGTGCTTCTACATGTACAAAACAGGCGAAGCATGTGTGCATTTACTGGTATTGAATTTTTGTGATTTCCCCATGATATCCTGGGTGTTGTAGTGATTGCTACACATCTTGTGAGCCCAATCCTTAGTGGTTTTTTACTCAGAAGTAAGTCCTGGTGAGTTTGAATGGGCTTGCTCTGTAGAAAGTGTGTTTAGGCAGTTAAAGTCATGCTTCAGATTTTTAAAATAAACATATTTTCTCAGTCTCCAGATGTAATTTCCACCTGGGCATGTACCTATTTTTAGGGGCTGTTTAGCGGTGAAATCTGTTGCTCATCTCCAGTATTCTGCAATAATGTTTCCACAAAAGCTCTCGGATTTGGTACATGGTTTTGCAAAAAAAGGGACTGTATTTCTTGTCACAAAAACCTAAAACTTCCTCTTAAGCATCTGATAGTGGCCAGTATTGGAGACTTACTGAAATTAGACCCTTCCATCTGGCAACAGCTGTATATGTTTATACAAGCTCACAGTATCTCCTGTCAGAATGAGTCTTTCATGAGCTCAGCTGTCATTTCTGTAGAGGAAGGGAAGGGATTGCTCCTTACCACTATTGGCTTTGCAATTGCACTGACTCAGGAGTGGGAAACCTTGGTACATGGAAGAATGCTGTTTTCCTCATTCCTGTTGGATCTGTTTCCTGAAATCCCACAGAAGTCAATGGAGCAGTGAAACTGACCTGACTCAGTCAAAAGCATCTTTTGTGATATGTGATCCTGGATTGCCAGCTGGCTGTTGCTTGGTTTTTAGGCATTTGGATCAGTTTGCAGATGGAGCAAAGGGAAATGTGTGTTTACCAGCTCCAGTTTCATTCCCTACCCCATTGTTTTGTTTTTTCATTTAAAAAAAAGATAGTGTCCATTTTTGCACAGGCAGATGCTGTTAACACACGTGAATTGGACACAGATGAGGCTGAGAAGCTTGTGTTTATACTGCAGTACCAGTATCTGAAATAGCTGCTTCACTTTGTGTGATCTCTATCAGACTGTGTGGCAACAAGCAGCAGCAAAAATGAACCTGGTGATCTGGTAGCTGGTCTGAATCTGAGGTGATGTTCGGTCAGTCTCCATCCCAATCTCACTGTAGATCACAGTGGGGCAGCTTGGCCCACTCACCCCACTGGGTTTGGTGGAGGTGGTCGTAGGGGCAGCTGGATCAGGTTAGCCACCTGGCCCTATACACTGATGACAGTGGTGGCGGCAGGAACTGCTCGCAGCTGGCACTGACTCTCTGAATGCGCCTGCACGGGTAAGAATCAGGGAGAGGCAGAGGCAGGCAGCACCGGCAGACGAGGGATGCAGTGTTGTTCTAGGACTTGGTGGGCATCCCTCTTCTGAATGCTGGCGTCCAGTTTCCTAAGATTATATCTCCTTATTCTTCCTTTATGTTGGCTCTGCAGTTCCTTCTCTAACTTGCAGACATTGTGTAAATGAGAACAGGTGTGTTTTAATGCCAGTGAAAGAAGGAGGGTGAAGAAATGAACCATCCATGCAGGTTGATTAACACAGCATGAGGTCCAGCAGCTCCTGTGCAAAGCCTCACTTTACTCATTATGGCGTTTGAAGGCTAATAGGTTGGTTTCTCCCCCCCCCCCCCAAGAAAGGAGCCCGTCTTTCAACATTTGCGTTGTTTCCATAGCAACCACTTTCCCCTTCTTCCCTTCGTAATGTGGCTCCTGGACTACAAGAGTGGGGAGAGATGTGGGGGGGGGGAGGTGGAGGGAAGGCTCAGAAGTGTGTGTTGGCTCTGAGCGTAGCTTTTGCATGGCTAGGCCTTTCATTCAGTGAAAGCTTTGTGTCGGTGGGATTTTGTTTTCTCCTTTCCTCCTTGCTGAGTAGCATCTCTGGCCGTGTAAAAAAGCCTGGTGAGATTCCCCAGTGACGTACGTGGGATCCTGCCAAGCTTTGCTCCTGGCTGGGGTTTTAACAAACAGACTTGCTGAGATTTGTCAAGGTTAGGACCTAACAGAAAACACTTTGATCTAATTTCGTATCCCACCTGTTGTGTTTGGCTGTGGCAGCCTCTGCAAAACACACACTTTCCAGTTTACCATTTCCCTTGCTTGATGCAGAAATAGATAGATTTCTGAGGTCAGAGGAAGGTTGTTCAGATTATCTCAAGTAAGCCATGAGAAGAGGAATGCTTTGCTTCAGAGCATTGGTTTCCTTTCCATCAAAGCATGTGACCTTTCTCAAGGTCAGAAGAGTTGAAGTCCCTCCTCTTTCCCCAGTGATCTTGCCTCATGCATTGTATATCCTTATTGATACCACCCTTTTTCTTACATGCACTTCACCATCCCTCGGATAATATAACTTTCCAAGCTTTAATCTCTCCAGTGCTCCTGTGGGCTTGCAGGGCTCTTTTCTCCTGTGAGGAACTGTAACATGCAAATCAGGCTGTTTTGATGTCTTTAATGAAATCCTCGCAATCCAAAGGACCTTCTCTGGTGATTTGAGCATATTTACTTCTTGCACAAGGAATTTAACATGCAGATTAGTTAGGACTGATAATTTACCACATGAGATTGTTCTATTAGAGTTCTGGCACTCAGAATTACCAGAGGTATGTATTAGCATGGCTTTATAAGCTTAGGAATGGGGATGGCTGGATAGGTAAAGAAGTATTAAATGCACATCTGTCTGTTCCAAAATGCTCCCTTCTTGACTTCACATTAGCTCCACATCACATCTGGTTTGAGAATCCAGAAGTCACCTAAAGGATTTCCCATCTCTCCCTGAGAGCCTCTGTCAGAGACAAACTTAATTAGGTCTTTGACTCACATATTAGCTTCAGCAGACACACAGCTTACCCAGGAAAATAGAAATCCTGACATGAATAATTCCTCCCAAATGCTCTGGATTCATTTTTGTACAGAAGCTACCGCTGCCATCCTGGCCCACGAGCCTGCAGCTGGGAAAAGAACCCTGCTTTCCATTACAATATGGTATTATCTCCACCCCACCCCCTTTAGCATGTCTAAGGCTTAGTTTTAAAAGTCATTTTTCAGGAAAAGAGGCACAGTGATATTCTTGCCAAAGGTATGCTGCCCATTATGAATTCAGAGCCCTCAAATATTTTAGAACAAAGCACATAGGAACTGACTTTTGAGTGTTCACAAATAGAGGGTCCCAGACAGTCATAAGTGACAAATGTACCATATATATTTCTTTTTCTACATATGCTTTACACATTCAAGCAATGTACCTGTGGAGTTTGTATTAATTTGAATTTTACTGATTCTTTAGTTTTTTTTTCTGTACCACACATTGATGACTCTAACTTTATCTGATCATAATGATGTCAAACAAAAATGGGATTTTTGAGATACAAGAAAATATTAAGAAACAAAAATGGGAGTGTAGCTAACAAAGATTCCCCAGTTCTAACTATGTGTCAAATTTTTATCCTGTTTGTCCTCCAAGGAGTTCATGCCAGTGTACATGGGTCTCCCCTCCTACATTTTTTAATTCTCATAATACCCTAAGCTCAAGGAGATAGACGGGCTGACCAGTCTCCCACTGTGGCAGGAGACCTTCTGATGTCCCCACTGCCACTCAGCACAGTGGCAGCGTAAAAATGGCTGGGGAAAGTGTCAATGGAGGTGATGCCATTGCGTCATCATGACTCTTTAGGATCCTACAGAATCATTCTGCTATAGTGATCTTGCTTTGGGATTTCTGCCAGAAGGAGCCCCCCCCCCCCTCTTCTGCCAGTTGCCTGTTTAGAGGTAGATAAAGATGAGAGAGTGTGTCTGCACTGGGGAGGGGATGTTGCTCTGTGGTAGAGCTTGCATGCAGAAAGTCCCAGCTTCTGTCCCTGGCAGTGTTCCCTCTAAGCTGAGTTAGTGTGAGCTAGCTCTCAGTTTTTTAGCCTCCAGCTCACACGTTTTTGTTTTTGCTCAGGAAGGATGGCTCCAGAGCAAACTAAGGCCCCTGCCACACGGCAGGGAAAAGACGAGGCGAAGCGTGGCTTTTAAAAGCCGCGCCAAAAAAGAAACGCCCCGGCGGGATCCCACGGATCCCGGTTGCCGCGCTCCGTTGCTCCCCGGCACGAAGCTCACAAAGTAGAATTTTTGCTCACAAGACTCCACAGTTTAGAGTGAGCATTGGTCCCTGGCGTCTCAAATTTAAAGAATCTGCTAGTGGGTGATGTGAAAGACCTCTGTGTGAGGTCTGGAGAGCAGCTGCCACTCTGAGTAGACAATTCTGAACTTGATGGACTGCTACAGGGGATTTGAATCCAAGCCTAGTTCAAAGGTTTAAGCACTACACTACACTGGGTCTCTAACAGGGGTGTGTTTATTTTCAAAACCATCCTGACAAAATCATGAGAGCGGATAATATGAGGCTTAGTACAGATGTATGTAAAAGGGGTGGTTGTAGAGTTTGTTGGTTCGTTTTTGCTTTCCCCTGCCTTGACTCTTGAGCCGCATGTGTAGCTAGCTCCAGATCAAAAGCTAATGATTGCCTCTTCCATGATGAATCAGGCAAACTGTCCACTTTGTTCCCCAAGTGTTTCTGATCAAAAGGTTGTTCACTGCTTTATTTATGTATTTGAACACTACCACCCCCTGCCCTCTGCATTCTTGTACATTTTGAGATCTGTTTCCTGATTCATACAAGGGCCAACCGGTTAGCGCTGGGCATAGCCAAGCTTTGAAGAAAAGGAAGGAGAAGTTGCTTTATGATTGACACAGTAGCTGACCAATTAGCACTGTTCAATTTCAAATTCTTCTCATACAAGGGGGGAAATCAGACCAATCCTCATGATGAGGCTTTGCAGGAGTCACAGCTATGATAGGTGCATGGAACAAGAAGAGGAGTTGGTTTCTATGCCGTTTTCCTCTATTCTAAGATGTCTCACAGAGGCTTATAATCGCCTTCCCTTCCTGCCACCCCCTGCCCTCTGCATTCTTGTACATTTTGAGATCTGTTTCCTGATTCATACAAGGGCCAACCGGTTAGCGCTGGGCATAGCCAAGCTTTGAAGAAAAGGAAGGAGAAGTTGCTTTATGATTGACACAATAGCTGACCAATTAGCACTGTTCAATTTCAAATTCTTCTCATACAAGGGGGAAAATCAGACCAATCCTCATGATGAGGCTTTGCAGGAGTCACAGCTATGATAAGTGCATGGAACAAGAAGAGGAGTTGGTTTTTATGCCCTGTTTTCCTCTATCCTAAGGAGTCTCGCAGAGGCTTATAATCACCTTCCCTTCCTCTCCCCACAGCAGACACCTTGTGAGGTAGGTGGGGCTGAGAGAGCTATGAAAGAACTGTGACTGGTCCATGGTCACGCAGCAGACTTCATGTGGAAGAGTGGGGAATCAAACCCAGATCTTCTGAGTCCATTGCTGTTAACCACTATACCACTCTGGCTCTCCTTATGTGTCACAGTCCTGATCCAAATAAGGCCCACAAGTGTCTGGAAATTAATTTCCCCAGCAGGAAATTCTCCCTGCATCTGTCAAAAGTTCGGGGGCAGGGGGGATGTGAGCTTCGTAACATGTCACCTGGCTCTAGATTGTGAGAGTAATTTTGGTGCTGGGTGTTTGTCCGGAACGATTATCTGCCAAACACCCAACACCTTTCTACCCAGGATGGGTAAGCTGAGGCAAAAGAGAAGCAAGACAAAGGTGACTTTACTTGCAAGGAACAGACAAGTGAACTAGCTGATCTGGGGACAGGGATTGTCACATGACACCCTCATCTGGAGGTTGTATCATATTTTGGTTAAGGCTTTTGGTTAAGGCAGCAGACAACACTCCCCCTCCCCGGTTGCTTTTCCGTCGGTGGCCTGGATCTAAATAGCCATACAGGTCAAAAGTTCGGGGGCAGGGGGGATGTGAGCTTCGTAACATGTCACCTGGCTCTAGATTGTGAGAGTAATTTTGGTGCTGGGTGTTTGTCCGGAACGATTATCTGCCAAACACCCAACACCTTTCTACCCAGGATGGGTAAGCTGAGGCAAAAGAGAAGCAAGACAAAGGTGACTTTACTTGCAAGGAACAGACAAGTGAACTAGCTGATCTGGGGACAGGGATTGTCACATGACACCCTCATCTGGAGGTTGTATCATATTTTGGTTAAGGCTTTTGTTTAAGGCAGCAGACACACACACACGCACCCGGTTGCTTTTCCATCGGTGGCCTGGATCTGAATAGCCATACAAGAACCATCAAAACTGCTGAGACATCTGGCTAAATCATACACAACACTTTATGATCTATGTTGTTTTAAACTGTTGTTTTTAAACTTTGTAATTTGTATTATATATTGTACTGATACTGATGGAACCCGCCCTGAGCCTGCTTGCGGAGAAGGCGGGATATAAGACTAATAAAATAAATAAGAATAAAATAAATATCACGCGCATACACTTCCACCCTGTGGATGTTGTGAAGCTTCTTTGCAGGGCCCTTTACCATTCTCTCCATTCACAAGCACTGCTCTGTGTGTGTGTGTGTGTGTGCAAGCTGATCCCCCTCCTTAATGTCCCTCAGGCAAGCCCCACATTCAGCCCCTGCTGCAGGCCTGTTCATTGTAGCTGGCAGCCTGCTGTGTGTTTCACAGAACACTTGGATTCCAGTCCTGAGAATTCTTCATTGACTCTAGCCTTATTCATTTTGTTGGGTGTTGGTTGGCATAATCATCTGAAGACCAGATTTGCACAAGACAGCTTTTCTGGGGATTTGTTTTGACAGAGCATCGGCATTTCAAGTTTTGTACATAACACTTTGTATTATTTGACTACTTATTTAGTTGCTTCCCTTATAGCCTGCCTTCCTCTCAGGGACTAAGATCACACTCACTCTTTTGTGCACTGGGCTATTCATTCTGTACAACCTGGTTGTGTTTCTGTGGCCTGCCTGTGCTATACAGTGATGTGAGCTGTGTGTTGCTTTCTGCTTTTCTTCCTGAATGCTGAACTGTGTGGATTCCACTCATGCTCTAGGACAGCTGATTCCTGCCGGGGTGATTGTGTGTCACAGATCTTCTTGGGCAATAACCAGTCCATTTGGTTATAGAAATCAGAAAGCTTGTGGCTGCCCTGTGTTCCTTTTCAAGTCTTTGGATAATTGAATGATGGCATTCAGTCCCTGTTATCAGGTCATTAGCCCCCAAAAAGTAACACCCATGTAAGACACTGCACACAATGTACAAATGATGTGGCCTTCACCACTTGACTTTGATGAGGTTGCCTTTTGCCGATGAAACCCTTGTTTTGTTTGTCTCTCTCTCCCCCCACTGTTTCCTGCTTTCCACATTCCACAAAAAGCCCTGACAGACTCATGCATGTGCATAAATTATTAAATTACTTATTGTCCCAGCAGGACCAGTTGAACTGGCAATTTACAAGGCCCAAGGCTCTTCCCTGGGGGGGGGAGGGGTGGCATGGCTTCTTGGCACCAACAGTTCTATCCTTGTATATAAAAAACAACAGCATCTTCAAATTAAGATTCAATAATATGGTTAGCACACATTGATTAAATACCAGGGGGATTGTTAAAAACATACTGATTGAAGCCCCTGTTGCTGCATGCCAAGGACAACTCTTGGCGTGTGGAGGTGTTGGGTATGTGTGTATTTTGGATGCCGGGAGCTGTTTAAGAATACACTTAGCAAAGGCTTAGCACTCACTTGACATTTCATTATCCCACAATAACTATTCAAATACATGCCCCCCACTAGAATTAATTAGTCATTCGGCAGCATGTTAATAAGAGGGGCTGTGCCCAGGGCACTTCATCCAAACTCTGTTCTGGCTCCTTATTGGTTTCCTTAAAAACAGCTTGGCAATATTTTATTTGAAGGGTTCATATGTATGTAAGGAGAAGTGCTTCAGAGCTTTCATTTTTCTCTTCCCTCACTTCAATTTCATAAATGAGGGCTGGAATAAAGTTGGCTCTTTTTAATCTTTGCAGATTGTATTTAAATACTTGCTCCCATTAACCAAAATTTATAACCCCATTTATTTGAGTGGCTTGGGGGACACCCAAAACATTCAAATAGTTAGACATATGGATAAAAGGTGACTAAGGAGGAGCATGAAAGAGCTTTAATTAGTTTGATTATTCTCAACTTCAGCTGCAGTTTCATATTTATTCATTCATCAGATTTACGTGCTGCCAGACTTTCTGAATCTGTAAGGTTTTGTTCACCCCAAACTATCTCTGGATGCATAAGAACAATGGACTAATCAATACTGAGCCATGGACAATGTCAGGATTTATTTCAGAAACTACCATATTTAAAAACCTGACATACAGCAAGAAATCTTCAGAAGAACATTTTTTTAATGTTTGCAAGTGAGTCCAGTGCATGGGAAAGCCCCACATTTCTTTCAAATGTCTACAACAGAGAGACAAAGTTAACTTCAATCATAAAATTCATTCATCGTCTTTCTACCTGCCTATTGTAGGCCTGCTTATGTTGCAAAGTTACCGCCCCTGGAGGAATCAACCCCCTCAGGAAAGCAATGGGGGGGGGTGCGCGCACACACACAACGATGTACTGCATAGCAGGGCTTTCCCAGCTTGACCTTCTCTTAGAATGGACGGAGGGACTGCCTGTACTTCATGATCCTCTTTTGAAGAGACATTGTGAGGTTGTTCAGAGGGACATCCATCTGCTGGGGGAGGGGGCAGCTAGCCTGACCTGCTGCTCTGCATGTTGCTCTCAGGCTTCAAAGGGAAGCACCACCAGCTTATGTCACTCCAATTTAGTGTACACTAAGTGGAGATTTAAAACATGTCACTGAACCCTGGGAACTAATGCGTAGTGGCAGCAGAGGGGTTTCTAATGGCCCTGACCTTTGGGATGGCTTAGTTTCCTCTGATGGATAGTTAAGCTGTTATCCACCAAGATGTCAATTAGCATGGGGTTTACCCCAGAAAGGATAGCTTGAGAGTCAAACTAGACATTCACTTTTTTAAAGAGTTGGGTCCAGGTTTCCAGGGCCTAACTCAAGTTCCCTGCGGATGCACAACAGCTACAGGAAATGGCTATTTAAAAAAAAGAAAGACTCTGTTTGGGCTTGGAATGCTGCTGGGGGGAGGCTACTGCCTACCCACCCCACCCGTTTTCAGCCTGACATGCCCGGACTTGCCCGGACTTGCCCGGGCTGGCCAGGCACAATTCCTCTATAGCTTAAGGTCTAAAGACAATGGGTCCATAGGATCCTAGCCGGCCCAATGAAAGGGCTAGGTCCCCAGCCGGGAGGCCAATAGGTCTCTCGGTTACTGTAAATAGCCAATCGGGAGTAGGGGGTGTGTTTAGGTGAGTTTGGTGGCGGGTTTTCTGAACGCATATAAACCGGCCTGCGAGCCGGTCAGTTGTCTTTGTTATTAACTAAATAAAGGTATGCTTAGCTGAATCACTCTCCGTCTGCATACTTTTCACCACCCCACCCGTTTTCTGTGCTAGGGAGGAGTTATTTCCCCTTGGGAACCTGAGTTGGCTCTGAGGAACCCCCAAAAGTGAATGTCTAGTTTGGCCCTAAGGGAAGCGACCAGTTGAATCACAGGGGTTTCAAAGCACCCTGTTAGCCACAAAGACAGAAACACCACACAGCGCCAGAGCTGACAGTCAACCTGAAATCCTTTATGAGAAACTTATATGCTGTCATCATGAAAAGAAATGACACCGCCATAGTAGTGGGACCTAATTTTAATATATAGTTCCATGCTTTGAAAAATAGTCCTGGCAGTTTGCAGCTTCCCTCAAATGTGACATCTCTTTATTGCCTCAGCAATTGTATGGGCTGAACTGAGGAAGAAAATGGGAAGAGAGGATATTGTGTTCCCTTGTACTCCCACTGGCACTAGCTTTTGACCCCTTTCTGCATAGTTATTGTCCTGTCACAGCATATCAGCAGGGCCCGGTGTAATTGACATTTCAAAACCTGCCATCAGGATATAGTCCTGTGTGCAATATTAAATCACCCTTTGTCCGTTTTTCCTGCCAGTCCTCAGATACAGGCATGTACCTTTCCCCCAGCATGGCGCTTTCTGACATGACCCTTTCCAGCCAATTGTCCCATTCCTGCATATATGTACTATCTTGCAAAGCCTTTGTTGTAGATGTAATCCATAAACATATATACTAATGACCCTACAAAATGTGGGCCTCTAATTTCGTCCTGGCCAAGTCTTTCCCAAACATATGTGGACTGCAATATCTAGGGCAATATCTAGTGGCATCTAGGGCTGCCAGGAACTCTGAGCATGTGTGGCAGAGTGGGACATCAGTAACCAAGGGGGTGACATTTTCCTGAGGTTCCTGCCAGGCCCGAACACTGTTGTGCATGGTTGAAATAGTGTCTACCACATAAAGTTCCCTCCCCAACTCCCCATCAATCTGGGAACAGGAAGAGGGTGGGGAAAGTGCAGGAGAGACAAAGGATCTTGAAACTTTTAATTAAATCTTGTTAATTGTGGCTGCTTGATTGTGGCTCCCCCATTCTACCTTTCATCTGCTGAGCAAACATTGGAACCCAATGATAATCAGATTTGAAGGCAATCTTCTTTCAGCAATCATTAGTTAAAATATTAAAGAGAGACCATCTTGTTTCAGCCACAACTGCAATGTGACTGAATATCAGGATTGAAGGTTAGTGTTGTACACTGCAAACACTGAGGCACACTGACATACCCAAGGCTTTCCAGCTAGTTAGTGGTAGAACCAAAAATAGCTCCCCATTTTTCTGTTTCTCAGGTAACTGATCTGTGGTTTACATAGGGTTGCCAGGTACTCACCACACACCAGCAGGGGAGGGAACCTTCCTGTAGTGTGTCGGGGCTTCGCCCCTAAACAGCGGTGTCACCAACACGATGACGTCACGCAGAAGTGACGTCATTGCGTTGGGGATGTCACATGGTGATGCTCTGGTTTGAGGGCAAAATTACCCTCAAACCATAGTTTGCTCTCAAACCAGAGTGTTGTTGCACAATGTCCCCGACATGATGACGTCTCTTCCATGTGCCGTCATCATGTCAGTGACATTGTGCGGCAATGTCGCTGTTTGGGGTGGGGTTCCCCCTACTGGCCAGCTGGCCGGCAGCGGGCAGAAGCCCCAAAAAGCAGGGGATCCCCTGCCTGAGGAATGGGAACCCCGTGTTTATTGCTTAATTCATGCACACGCACCAGTACCTGTACTAGACTACAGTGGGGGGTTCAGAAATGATCACCCTGAACTTCCTCACAAAAGTTCCAAGGGAAGATGCAATAGTACAGATAACTAGGTATCAATTCCAAAGCAATGTTTTCCCCTGGCAAATAATGTTATGTTGTAATGCAAGTACGTATGGAGGTTGCTGGAAAGAACTATGTACATCCTTGCCCATTTCTGCTCAGAGATCCTTCCTGCAAAATCTTTGTGGACTAGGCATTTTTTGACATGATACTCTTATTTGCTGGAGGTTGCTGGAAAGAACTATGTACATCAGATTAGATCCTTGCCCATTTCTGCTCAGAGATCCTTCCTGCAAAATCTTTGTGGACTAGGCATTTTTTGACATGATACTCTTATTTGCTGGAGAAGCAGCAGCCTGCTAAGAGTCAAGTTACTGTAGATAATGCTGAAAGAATAGTTTAGTCCACTTGTGCCCGAGGGGAAGCTGTGGAGCATTCTTTAGTGTTTAGGGTTTGTTTTCTCTTGCAATTCAACCTACCCTTTGTTGTTTTTCTTTTTCTACTGTGTGTTAGTATGTGTTAGGCTGCGATTTGTTCCCACTATAGATTTGATCGGGAATTTTTTCAGGTTGGGATGACCACACATCCCTCCCCAAACCACTTGCATTGCGCGACGAGGCTCCAGGCACCGTTCAGATAGCCGCGCCAGCACTTGGGCGGCACGGCTTGTTTTTTTTAAAAAAATGGCTTTGCGCATGCGCATATACACATGGCCGAATCACCACTCCCACTGGGACTTGCCATACTTCTTGCAGGTTCCGGTTCCCCCCCCCCAACAGCAAACAAAATTAACCGGCGATCTACAACTGAGCGCTGGAGTCTATATGTGCACTTTTTACACTTATGTTTATACATTGAATTTATTCAGCGCAGGATTGCTCATGTGCACAACAACGGAAGCTTGTAGAAAAAAACATAGTGAGAAGGACATTCAAATGACCTAATCGCGATCATTATGAGAGATGGCTGTCCAGATCAGCGAAATCGT